>NC_041382.1:387922874-387948747 GCF_002162155.2 Triticum dicoccoides | reverse complement strand
CTGGGAGTAGGACTCCTCCGGCGCGCCTCTCCCCTTGGCCGGCCGCACCCCCTTGCTCCTTTATTTACAGGGGCAGGGGGGCACCTCTAGACACACAAGTTGATCAAGTTGATCGTCTCTTAGCCGTGTGCGGTGCCCCCCTCCACCATAGTCCACCTCGATAATACTGCAGCGGTGCTTAGGCGAAGCCCTGCATCAGTAGAACATCAACATCGTCACCACGCCATCGTGCTGACGAAACTCTCCCTCAACACTCGGCTGGATCGGAGTTATAGGGACGCCATCGGGCTAAACGTGTGCTGAACTCGGAGGTGCCGTGTGTTCGGTACTTGATCGGTCGGATCATGAAGACGTACGACTACATCAACCGCGTTGTGCTAACGCTTCCGCTTTCGGTCTACGAGGGTACGTGGACAACACTCTCCCCTCTTGTTGCTATGCATCACCATGATCTTGTGTGTGCGTAGGAATTTTTTTTAAATTACTATGTTCTCCAACACTAGCTACCTCCTTCAACAAGGCAGGAGCTTACCAGTCCAACCCGCCGCGCGCCGCTCAGTCGCTGACGTCTATTAAGCTTCGGCTGATGCATACGACGCAGAACGCCCATACAATGCCCACGTGATGGTCAGTGCTATCAGGCCAGAGACCCCTCAGATCAAATATCCAAACCATAGTGGATTAGGAGCACGCGGTAATGAGCAGAGACTCGCGATCGATGTGACCCCGTCGCCCCGTCTCGAGTACTTGCGTCAGGGGCTAAGAATGCCCGGCCACGCCTCATAAGTATCTCGCGGGCACCTTCCAGGTCAACCCGACTCCACATAACTCGCAATTAAGCTCGCGCGGGTACCCCTCAGGGTCAACACGTCTTTAGTAACATGGCTCTGTGTAAATTCATAGTAACCATAGTAACTGTGTGTCTAACACCAAGGGGAAAACCCGAGGAATCACCCCCGGTGAATCCCACTCGATGTTCTCATCAAGGTGAACGTAAGAGGATCCACCCTCGAGGTTCACACTTGAGGGGTTGCACGACAGAGCGGTAACGGAAGTGGTTAAGGAGGAAATCACCCTCGATGACCTCGACCGTATAGCTACACTACAGAGATCTCATTAGGAGTGATGTAAGAGGTTCCACCCTCGGCACTTGATGGTAACTCAGCAGAGTTGTACAACTAGGGGAGTGATGTGCGGTGTCAGGGCCTGGACGTCGATAACGTTGATCGAGTCATCGAACATAAAGCGGGGCAACTGGGACAAGGTGGGGTCACTGATGGATCTCTAACCAACCTATACTAAGTAGTTTAGGATAAGCAGGTAAGGTATAAAAGCAGGTAACAACAACAGGCTATGCATCAGAGTAGGATCATACAGAAAGCAGTAGCAGTTCTAATGCAAGCATGAGAGGAAAAGAAATAGGCGATATCGGAATGCTCAAGGGGGGTTTGCTTGCCTGGTTGCTCAGACAAGAAGGAGGGGTCGTCGGTGACGTAGTCGATCACAGCGGCATCATCGGTCTCGGGGTCTACCGGAGAGAAGAGGGGGAAGAAACAGTAAATACGGAGCAAACAATGCATCACAAAGCACAACATGACGACGGGCAGAGCTAGGGTTGCCCTAATGTAGTACTACACGTTGCAGATAGAGGGGATAAACATCCGAGGATGAATTCCCGGCGTTAGGCGGATCCCGGACAGATGAAAGAGAGGGGACGGTTCCATGTTCAGCATGCTAGGGGCATGTGACAAGTGAAAGGACCGCGCATTTGGATTCGTTGGATTTTTCTGAGCAACTTTCATGTAGAAAACATTTTCATCCGAGCTACGGTTTATTTTCTATTAATTTTCAAAGTTTAAACAATTTTCTGGATTTATTTTTTTAATAGAAATGGAATATGACGTCATGTAGGATCGAAAGTATGTCTAGAGGGGGGGTGATTAGACTAGTTGACCAAATAAAAACTTAACCTTTTCCCAATTTTAGTTCTTGGCAGATTTTAGCTATTATAGGACAAGTCAAGCAATCATCACACAATTCAAGCAAGCATGCAAAGAGTATATTGGCAGCGGAAAGTAAAGCATGCAACTTGCAAGAATGTAAAGGGAAGGGTTTGGAGAATTCAAACGCAATTGGAGACACGGATGTTTTTCCCATGGTTCGGATAGGTGGTGCTATCCTACATCCACGTTGATGGAGACTTCAACCCACGAAGGGTAACGGTTGCGCGAGTCCACGGAGGGCTCCACCCACAAAGGGTAACGGTTGCGCGAGTCCACGGAGGGCTCCACCCATGAAGGGTAACGGTTGCGCGAGTCCACGGAGGGCTCCACCCACGAAGGGTCCACGAAGAAGCAACCACCCACAAAGGGTCCACGAAGAAGCAACCACCCACAAAGGGTCCACGAAGTAGCAACCTTGTCTATCCCACCATGGCCATGGCCCACGAAGGACTTTCCTCACTAGCGGTAGATCTTCACGAAGTAGGCGATCTCCTTGCCCTTACAAACTCCTTGGTTCAACTCCACAATCTTGTCGGAGGCTCCCAAGTAACACCTAGCCAATCTAGGAGACACCACTCTCCAAGAAGTAACAAATGGTGTGTAGGTAATGAACTCCTTGCTCTTGTGCTTCAAATGATAGTCTCCCCAACACTCAACTCTCTCTCATAGGATTTGGATCTGATGGAAAGAAGATTTGAGTGGAAAGCAACTTGGGGAAGGCTATAGATCAAGATTCATATGGTAGGAATGGAATATCTTGGTCTCAACACATGAGTAGGTGGTTCTCTCTCAGAACATATGAGTTGGAATTGTGTATGTGTTCTGATGGCTCTCTCCATGAATGAAGAGGAGGTGGAGGGGTATATATAGCCTCCACACAAAATCCAACCGTTACACACAGTTTTCCAATCTCGGTGGGACCGAATCAACAAACTCGGTCGGACCGAAAAGGTAAACCTAGTGACCGTTAGAGATTTTCGGTGGGACTGACATGCAACTTGGTAGGACCGATATGGTTAGGGTTTGGGCATAACGTAATCTCGGTGAGACCGATTACACAAACTCGGTGAGACCGAGTTTGGTAATAAGCTAACCAGAGAGTTGGTCAGGTAAACTCGGTGGGACCAATTTGCTCTTTCGGTGAGACCAAAAAGTTACAAAAAGGAAACACTGAATTTACATTGCAATCTCAGTGGGATCGATTCGCTCTTTCGGTGAGACCGAAAAGTTACGAAAGGGAAACAGAGAGTTTGCAATCCCATCTCGGTGAGACCAAGATCCCTATCGGTAGAACCGAATTGCTAGGATTTGGCAGTGGCTTATGACAAGTGAAACTCGGTGGCGCCGGATAGAAAGAATCGGTAGGACGGAGTTTGGCTTAGGGTTTAGGTCATATGTGGATATGGGAAAGTAGTTGAGGGTTTTGGAGCATATCACTAAGCACATGAAGCAAGAGGCTCATTAAGCAACACCTCATCCCTCCTTGATAGTATTGGCTTTTCCTAAAGACTCAATGTGATCTTGGATCACTAAAATATAAAATGAAGAGTCTTGAGCTTTTGAGCTTGAGCCAATCCTTTGTCCTTAGCATTTTGAGGGTTCCACTTTCACATCCATGCCATGCCAATCATTGAGCTTTCCTGAAATAATCATCTTGGAATAGCATTAGCTCAATGAGCTATATGTTGTTATGAATTACCAAAACCACCTAGGGATAGTTGCACTTTCACGTCAGCATGATGTAGAGGTGATGTCAGCAGTCAACATGACGGTTGACTGGGGTCAAACCTGACCTGTGGGTCCAGTGGGACCCACTGGTCAGTGACTGGACTAATTAAACAATGTTAATTGGACTAATCTAATACTAATTATCAAGCGGGGCCCACTGTCAGTGTCTAATTGGTGAATAGATTAATTAATCAATTTAATTAACAGATTTTCTATTTATCTAAATCGTTTTATTAACTCGGCCCCACATGTCAGTGGGTTAACTCAGTCAACTGGGCCCACCCGTCAGTGGCTCAGTGGGCCCCATATGTCAGCGCCAGGTCAGCCTCGCAGGTGTTGGCGCCGGAAGTGCTCCGGCGAGCCTCCCGCGACGCGTCGGAAGAGGGGTCAGGTTTCACGCACAGGGGGTTTCCGGGGTCGTAGCTAGGTGCGTTCGACGCGGTTCGACGTCGTACGCAAGATGGAGGAGACGGCCGGGGCCGGGAACGATCGGAACGGCGCCGGTGACGAGTAGGAACGACGCCGGAGTACGGGCGTGAGCAGGTTCAGCGTTAGAGCGCGCGAGCGGCCAAACTAACCAACTAGGCGGGGTCTACGACGCTCTAGGAGCTCGTCGGAGCTACTAGCTCGAGCGGAGGAGCTCGGTGGCGAGCCCTACGACGGCAATGGCGGACGGCGGAGCTCGGCTTGTGGGCGAGCTAGCTACGACAAAATGCACGGCACGAGGAGAGGAAAGGAGGAAGGGAGGAGCTCACCGTGCGACCAAGAAAGGCCCATGCGCGCTTAGGAGCAGTAGCATTGAACGGAGACGACGGCGGGCGCCGGCAACCGAGAAGGAGAGGTGAGGTCGATCCCGAGCGTGCGGTCATTCCCGAGCTCGATGACGAGGTGTAGTCGAGGCAGCCGAGCAAGGCAGAGCAGTAGGGCGCGTCGGCGAGGCGATCGGGAGGCGGTGGCCGTGGGATCGACGGCGGCGCGTCGACGACCGCGCACGGGCGAACAAGACAAAGAAGAAGAGGGGTGAACGAGGGAGAGCGAGGAGGGGGCGAATGGATGAGGAGGCAGAGATCGAGGAGGCGGGGAGGCAAGTGGGGAAGGGAGAGGGGAGCCCGAGGCGTCGGGGTCTTATCCCCTCGACGACAGCGACCTGGTGCGGAGGGGCGCGCTCGTTCATGCGTAACACCCCGGATGTAATTTACCTTATCTGTATCTCCAACTCTTGCCGTTTCCGGCTCTAAGTTATATTATTTTCCTCATTGTCGGGTTTTTGTCTCCGTGTGTTGTTGTCTTTGTCATGCATCTCATATCATGTTATCATGTGCATTGCATTTGTATACGTGTTCGTCTCATGCATTCGGGCATTTTCCCCGTTGTCCGTTTTGCATTCCGGCGCTCCTATGTCACCCAGTGGTCCTTTCTACCTCTTTTCATGTGTGGGGGTTAAAAGTTTTCAGATTGGAGCGAGACTTGTCATGCGGTCTTGGTTTACTACCGGTAGACCGTCTGTCAAGTTTCGTGCCATTCGGACTTCGTTTGATACTCCAACGGTTAACCGAGGGACCGAAAAGGCCTCGTGTGTGTTGCAGCCCAACACCCTTCCAAACTGACCAAAAACCCACCTAAACCTGTTCCATCATCTGGAGCGTTCGATCACGATCGCGTGGCCGCAAACCGCACCTCATTTGGAGCTTCCTAGCTCCCTCTACCTCTATATAAAGGGCACCCCCTAAAAATTCACGGATCATTTCGCACCCTAACCCTAAAAATCCGCTCCTCTCGTCGCCGGACGTGTCCGAACTGGGCCGGACACGTCCGCCTGCCGCCGCCGACCAACGGGACGCCGCCACGTTAGCCCGCGGCGCCCCACATCGCCGCTGCCGCCCGAGGCCCGCCAGGCCTGCGGGAAGCCCCCGCTGCCCATCCGCCTCCCCGCCGCCTGGGTCTTGCCGCGCCGCCTCCCCGACTCCTGCGCCGCCGCCCGGATTTCCGCGCCGGCCGCCGCGCGCCATTGCCGCCGTCTTCTCCGGCGGACGTCGCCAACAGCCACCGCGCGCCGCCTCCAGTGCCCCGCGCTGCCTCCTCGAGCTGCCCAAGTCCGGCGACGCTCCTCGGCGACCGAGCCCCTCCGGCGAGGTCCCTCCGTCTCCGGCCACCTCCTGCAGCTCCGGCGTCAACCCCGTCCCTGGTGAACCTCGGTTCGCGCGCCGCTGCTACAGTACCGCCCGGCCAGATCCAGATCTGGGACATCTCCTTGGTTGACTTTTTCATCCCGTAACCCTAATTTTTAGCATTTTTCCGCATGCCATAACTCTGCATCCTTGGCTCCGATTCGTGCATGTAGCATATCAAAATGTTCGTCTTGAAGAGTACATCATTTCATCTCATTGCATCATTTTCATTTGAGCTCATATTAATGCCAGAAATGCTGTTGGAAGAGGGCTATGTGAGGAATTTGTCAGATCTGTTTCAGCAAATAGCCTTTTGTCATTTTTGTCATGATTAATGTGTGCATGCTATGATCCTGAGCTCTACATGTGTTTTGTAGAATGTCATGCCATATTTACAGGGGTGTATGCCATGTTTTTTTGTGATATTTGTGGTGACTAGCATAAGCATGCAAAGTAGCCTACTCGTTGATGCTGATTTCAGGGACTTAGAATTTCACTAAGTCCTTATCCTGTTTTTGTATTTATGCCATATGTTCATGTTGTTTCCTAGTGATCCGTGCCTCTTTTGTGGATGATCAGTAAGGATGTTTTATTAATATTGTTGTGGTCTATCCATCCATGTCTTTGTTTGCAATTATGGAGCACCCTAGCTTGAGTCAATTGAGATCTACTTTTGCTATAAAATGATCCTGGCAGATTGTTGACATGTTTAGCGATTTTGCCGAGGATGTTGCTATTGATCCGTGCATGGTATGTTGTTCTTCTTGCCATGTATAGCTTCTATGCCATGTCTTCTCAATGGGTGTATGCTTAGTTTGTCATGCCATGCTCTGTAGTGAGTGCATCGAGCTCGTAAACATGTCTACTCGTTAACTGTTTTGCATGCTCCAATTTTTCACTAAGTCTGAATCTGTTTGTGTTTTTGCTATGTTCACATGCTTGCAATTGTACTTTCTGATCCCTTTTGGCTCAAGGTCACTAAGGGACTTTTGTTATGTGCTTAGAGTATCTTCATGCCACCCCTTGCTTTTCCATGTTAAGTTCCTGTAGCATGTAGTTTTCATGCTCTAAAGTTTGCTTCCTGATGATAAATTCCAGACTTGTGTTAATTTCACTAAGTCTGAAACCTGTTATCATTTGCAGTTTTGCCATGCTTGTTTGAACCTGTTAATGGATGAATTAGCCATAGCTACGTGTTCATCTTTTGTCAAGCTTCATGAGTGGATCCCTGCCATATATTTTGTTGTCATGTTTGAGCGTTGTAGCGTGTTGTTCTTGATGCATTTAGATGGCTACTTGCTGATTATCGCAGACCAGTGCCATATTTGTTTTGCTTGCCATTTCCAAACCGTGCATCCGATTCCGGTGATCTTTATATCGATTTCAACCGAAATCAACTCCCCTTTCCAGTGGCACTCTTGGATTTCCAAGTTGAGTCCAGGTTCAATCATTCCTTTTCAAATCATGCATATGCATCACAGACCGCATCCCGCATATCATACCATGTTTGCATCATGTTGCTTGAGCATTGCACGTGGTTGATTGTGTTCCGTTTGCTTGTTGTTCTTATTTGGGTAGAGCTGTGAGACGAGTTCGCGAATGAGGAGCCTGTTGAGTTCGCTTACAAGGATCAAGTCAACTCTAAGAATTTTTCAGGCAAGATGACCATACCCTCGAAATCACTTCTATCTTTGCTTGCTAGATGCTCGCTCTTTTGCTATGCCTTTGCTACGATACCTACCACTTGCTTATCATGCCTCCCAAATTGCCATGTCAAACCTCTAACCCACCATGTCCTAGCAAACCGTTGTTTGGCTATGTTACCGCTTTGCTAGCCCCTCTTATAGCGTTGCTAGTTGCAGGTGAAGATTGGAGATCGTTCCTTGTTGGAACATTGTTTATTGTTGGGATATCACAATATTATCTTATTTATCTTATTGCACCTATATACTTGGTAAAGGGTGGAAGGCTCGGCCTTATGCCTGGTGTTTTGTTCCACTCTTGCCGCCCTAGTTTCCGTCATATCAGTGTTATGTTCCCGGATTTTGCGTTCCTTACACAGTTGGGTTATAATGGGAACCTCTTGACAGTTCGCCTTGAACAAAACTCCTCTAGCAATGCCCAACCTTGGTTTTACCATTTTCCACCTAGCCTCTTTTTCCCTTGGGTTTCTGGAGCCCAAGGGTCATCTTTATTTAAACCCCCCGGGCCAGTGCTCCTCTGAGTGTTGGTCCAAACTAGAGCCCCTTGCAGCGCCACCTCGGGGAAACTCGAGGGTTGGTTTTAGTTGTACGGATTGATTATCTGAGTGTGCCCTGAGAACGAGATATGTGCAGCTCCTATTGGGATTTGTCGGCACATTCGGGCGGTGTTGCTGGACTTGTTTTACCATTGTCGAGGATGTCTTGTAATCGGGATGCCGAGTCTGATCGGATTGTCTTGGGAGAAGGAATATCCTTCGTTGACCATGAGAGCTTGTGATGGGCTAAGTTGGGACTCCCCTGCAGGGATTTGAACTTTCGAAAGCCGTGCCCGCGGTTATGGGCAGATGGGAATTTGTTAATGTCCGATTGTTGATAACATGAAATTTAACTTAATTAAAATGCATTAACCGCGTGTGTAACCGTGATGGTCGCTTCTCGATGGAGTCCGGGAAGTGAACACGGTGTTGGAGTAATGCTTGACGTAGGTTGCTAGGATCACTTCTTGATCATAGTTGTTTGACCGTGCTTTTGCCTTCTCTTCTCGCTCTCTTTTGCGAATATGTTAGCCACCATATATGCTAGTCGCTTGCTGCAGCTCCACATCATACCTTTACCTTACCCATAAGCTTAAATAGTCTTGATCGCGAGGGTGTGAGATTGCTGAGTCCCCGTGACTCATAGATTCCTTCCTAAACCAGATGCAGGGACCGATGATACCGTTCCAGATGACATGACCGAGCTCAAGTGGGAGTTCGATGAAGACTCTCGCCGTTACTACGTGTCCTTCCCAGATGATCAGTAGTGGTGCCCAGTTGGGGCGATCGAGGACTTTGTCGCATTTGGGGGTTGATCTTTATTTTGGTATCATAGTCGGACCATGAGTGTATTGGATGAATGTAATGCTATTTATGTATTTGTGTGACGTGGCGAGTGTAAGCCAACTATGTATCCTTTCCCCTTTATTTATATTACATGGGTTGTTTGCGAAGATTACCTCACTTGCGACATTGCTTTTAATGCGGTTATGCCTCTAAGTCGTGCTTCGACACGTAGGAGATATAGCCGCATCGAGGGCATTACAAGTTGGTAATCAGAGCCTTCCCCGACCTTAGGAGCCCCCTGCTTGATCGAATCATTGGCGCTGTTGAGTCTAGAAAAATGTTTTGAGTCATTTAGAAATTATATATCGGAGAGTTAGGAATTCTTTTTACTCCCCAGTCCCTTCGTCGCTCTGGTGAGGCATCCTGACGCAGATTTTGACTCTTCTCTTCTCAGATTTCACTAAAAAAAATTTAGGATCACACGGGTATCTTGGAATTGTTCCAATGGTTTTGTGACGAGAACATTGTTCTTGGTGCCTCCTGACATTTAGGGGTTGTCGCAGTGTCCCGGGGAGTCGAGCTCCAAGGTGTTGTCGTCACAATTTTATCGTTGAGATTCTAGAATACCTGAGTTTCGCCGACATCGAAAATCTCTTTTATGCAGTTGTTGGTGAGATAACCTCGACGCCACCTAGTACTGGGGCGGGAGTTCGGGAGTATTGCCATAACTTGTATAACAGATGCTTTTTGAAGGTTGAGGTAAATGATTTCTGAAGGTTTCTTGGTTATGTGTTGAAGGATGGATACAGCTGGATGTAGGATTTGCTAGATTTGGGTGAGATATTATGCTTCCTCTGTATCCCCAACACCTGATTGCATAACCGGAAAGGTTCGGGAATTTCATAGGTGGGAATTCTTGTAGCTCTAGTTCTTCTTCCGCAGATATTTGGTTTGGGATTTGGGTAATCCTCACCAAGTATTTGTTCTTGTCCGTACCTTGTTTTATATTCTTCTACCTCAATTCTAAGTGGCTTCTCAATTTATGGAAAGGTGACCATTTCAATTGGAATGCATTTGTTCATTTTGTTCGGATGTGAAGACTATATGTTGCAATTTCAACCCGTTTGATTCAGCTTAAATATTTGTCTGTCAAGATGCTAATGGATGTCACCCTCTTCAGGATGGCTCCTCCAACGCGCACGACTCCGAATCCTGATCCGCCACCACCACCTCCACCTCCGGAGGCATGGCAAGCTGTGATGGCCTCTATCAATGCAAACACGCAGCTGACCATGCAACTTATTCAAGAGCGCAACCAAGGGAACCATGGCCATGGCAACAATCAGAATCAGTTTGCTACACTCAACCAGTTCCTCGCTAACCAGCCAAAGACCTTCAACAATTGTGTTGAAGCAACAGACGCTGATGATTGGCTCATGGACATATGCAAGCATTTCGAGTGCAGTAACGTCAGGCCTGAGGACTTTGTCAAGTTTGCCTCCTTCCAACTCAAAGACCAAGCTGCAGAATGGTTCCAGCAATACAAAGATTCCAGAGGAGGCCTTCCGATTACCTGGGATGAATTCCATCAAGACTTCAGAGCTCATCATATTCCTCAGAGTGTGGTTGAGAGCAAGCGTGAGGAATTCCGCAACCTGAAGCAAGGCACTATGTTTGTTTACCAGTACAACATCATGTTTCAGAAGCTCGCCCATTTTGCTAAGCAAGACGTCTCTGACGAGAAGAGCATGATATATCAGTTCAGGGGTGGTCTCAGAGAAGAACTCCAGCTAGCTCTCGTCCTCTTTGAGCCCAAGAAGTACGATGAGTTCTACAACATGGCAATGAAGCAAGAGGCTGCCCAACTGAAGTGCGATGCTTCCAAGAAGCGAGTCAGAGATGCAACTCCTTCTTCCTCAACTCAAGTGGCTAAGCAGCAAAAGTATTGGCTACCTCCTCCTCCATTCCGTCAGCCTTATCAACAGAAGAGCAAAGGTGGCAGTGGATCTTCCCACCCACCCAACCCTAGCTTTCAGAACAAGACTTCGTCTCAAGCTCCAAGATCAAGTGCTCCGTATCACCGTCTGCTCTCGAAGGTCACGTGCAACAAGTGCCAACAGAAGGGTCACTATGCCAACAAATGCTTCAATCAGAGGAGTCTCGCTCCTCCTCCTCCTGTGAGGTCTGCAAGTACAGCCGTGGTCAAGCATAACCCCAAGTTCGCCAAGGTCAACATGGTGAATGCAGCTCAGGCAGAGGACTCGTCAGATGTCATCATGGGTAACCTTCCTGTTAACGATATTCCTGCAAGAGTTATTTTTGACACTGGTGCATCGCATTGTTTCATCTCGAGACCTTTTGCATCCAAGCATGATTTTGTTACTCAAGTGTTGCCGAAACCGTTGGCTATTGTTTCTCCGGCCCATCAAATTACTTCTCGAGTATGCGTTCCGGATGTTTCAATCACATTGGGTGACTATAAGTTCTTGCCTTCTCCTAATGTTCTTGGTGACTCGGATATTGATCTTATTCTCGGAATGGACTGGCTTTCTAAGCACAAGGCTCAGCTTGATTGTGCTGCCAGGCAGATTCAATTGACTCATTCGTCTGAGGATGTAATTGTCTTTGCGCTAATGACGATACCATCCATATGTTTTCTCTCAATGAGAAGGGTGAACTGGATGCCATCTCTCAAATTCCGGTCGTTTGCGAATATCAAGACATCTTTCCAGAAGAGATTCCAGGAATGCCTCCGCACCGGCTAGTTGAATTCGTCATCGATCTTGAGCCTGGCATAGAACTTGTTTGCAAACGTCCTTACAAGATGGGACCTAAAGAGTTGAAGGAGCTAAAGAAGCAACTCGATGAACAAGAGCGTATGGGTCTCATCCGGCCTAGTTCTTCTCCGTGGGGTTGTGGAGTTCTTTTTGTGAAGAAGAAGGATGGAACGGACCGACTCTGTGTTGACTACTGTCCATTGAACAAGAAGACTATAAAGAACAAGTACCCACTTCCCAACATCAACGAGCTGTTTGAACAACTCAAAGGTGCTCAAGTATTCTCCAAGCTTGATCTCCGTATGGGCTATCACCAGATTCGAATTCGTGAGCAAGATATCCCCAAGACAGCTTTCATAACAAGCTATGGTTCATATGAATACACTGTCATGTCTTTTGGCCTCGTCAACGCTCCTCCGACTTTCTCTCGCATGATGAACTTTATCTTCAACCCCTACACAAATGACTTCGTCTTGGTCTACCTCGATGACATTTTGGTCTTTTCCAAGAACAAGGAAGATCATGCCAAGCACTTGCGTTTGGTGCTCGATAAGCTCAGAGAACATCAGTTCTATGCCAAGTTTTCAAAGTGCGAGTTTTGGCTCGATGAGGTTCTCCACCTTGGGCATATCATCTCTGCCAAGGGCATAGCAGTGAATCCTGAGAAGGTGTCTGCAATTGTGAATTGGGAACCACCTCAGAACGTGAAGCAACTCCGCAGCTTCCTTGGTCTCGCAAGCTATTGTCGAAGGTTCGTTAAGAACTTCTCAAAGACCGCGAAGCCTCTTTCCAACCTTCTCCAGAAGCATGTGAAGTACGTTTGGTCTCCTGAATGTGACATCACTTTCAACACCCTGAAAGAGAAGTTAGTCACTGCTCCAGTTCTGACTCCTCCTGATGAATCCAAACCGTTCGAGGTCTTTTGCGATGCCTCTCTTCAAGGTCTTGGTGCAGTGTTGATGCAAGAGAAGAAAGTTGTGGCCTATACCTCTCGCCAGTTGAAGCCCAACGAGAAGAACTACCCCACTCATGACCTCGAGTTGGCGGCAGTTGTTCATGCTCTTTTGACTTGGAGACATCTCTTATTGGGAAGAAAAGTGGACATCTTCACTGACCACAAGAGTCTCAAGTACATCTTCACTCAGCCTAATCTCAACTTGAGGCAGACTTGTTGGGTCGAAATGATTCAAGATTATAATCCGAGTATCGAATATACTCCAGGCAAGGCCAATGTAATTGCTGACGCATTGAGCAGGAAGGCTTACTGCAACAGTCTGATTCTCAAGCCTTACCAACCCGAGCTTTGTGAAGCTTTCCGCAAACTCAACCTGCAAGTTGTTCCTCAAGGTTTTCTCGCAAACCTCCAAGTCTCTCCTACTTTGGAAGATCAGATTCGCGAGGCTCAACTTCTTGATGCTATGGTGAAGAAGGTGAAGATTGGGATTGCCAAGAGTCAATCCAAGTACAAGTGCTATCGCCTTGATGACAAGGATACTCTATTCTTTGAGGATCGCATTGTTGTGCCTAAAGGTGGCCTTCGTAAAGTCATTATGAACGAGGCTCACAATTTACTCCTCTCTATCCACCCTGGAAGCACAAAGATGTACCATGCCCTCAAGCAGTCGTATTTGTGGACTCGAATGAAGCGCGAGATTGCTCAGTTCATGAATGAATGTGATGTCTGCAGAAGAGTGAAGGCAGAACACAAACGACCAGTTGGTCTCCTCCAACCTCTTGCCATTCTAGAATGGAAGTTTGACCACATTGAGATGGACTTCGTGACTGGATTTCCAAAGTCCAAGCGTGGCAATGATGCTATATTCGTTGTCATCGACAAACTCAGTAAAGTGGCTCATTTCCTTCCTATCAAAGAATCCATCACAGCAGTTCAATTGGCAAAGCTTTATACCTCTCGGATTGTCTCTCTCCACGGCATTTCGCAGTTGATATCTTTAGATCATGGCAGCATCTTTACCTCCAAGTTTTGGGATTCTTTTCAGAAGGCCATGGGCACCAACATCCGTTTCAACACAGCTTTTCATCCCCAAACTAGTGGCCAAGTCGAGCGTGTCAATCAGATTCTTGAAGATATGCTCAGGGCTTGCGTTATCTCTTTCGATATGAAGTGGGAAGATTGTCTTCCATATGCCGAGTTTTCCTACAATAACAGCTTCCAAGCGAGTTCGGGCAAGGCCCCATTTGAAATTCTCTATGGCAGGAAGTGTCGTACTCCTCTTAACTGGTCAGAGACTGGTGAACGTCAACTTCTTGGAAATGACTTGATCACAGAGGCAGAAGAGATGTGCAAAGTCATTCGTGATAATCTCAAAGCTTCGCAATCGCGCCAGAAGAGCTACTATGATAGTAAGCATCGTGATTTGGCTTTCGAGATTGGAGACCATGTTTACCTCCGCATCTCTCCAATGAAAGGTACTCGTCGCTTCGGTATCAAAGGGAAGCTTTCCCCTAGATACGTGGGTCCTTTCAAGATCGTCAGCAAGAGAGGCGATCTCGCGTATCAACTCGAGCTTCCCTCCAACTTTGCAAATGTACACGACGTGTTTCATGTCTCTCAACTCCGCAAGTGCTTCAAGACCCCTGACCGCACCGTCAACTTCGAAGACATTGATCTCCAAGACGACCTATCTTATCGTGAGCACCCCGTTGCTATTCTTGAAGAAACCGAGCGCAAGACTCGCAACAAGTCAATCAAATTCCTCAAAGTCAAGTGGTCACACCATTCCGACCGTGAAGCCACCTGGGAATGCGAGGATCACCTCTGTTCTGAGTACCCGGAGTTTTTCCAGTCCTAGATCTCGGGACGAGATCCTTTCATAGTGGTGGAGTGTTGTAACACCCCGGATGTAATTTACCTTATCTGTATCTCCAAATCTTGCCATTTCCGGCTCTAAGTTATATTATTTTCCTCTTTGTCGGGTTTTTGTCTCCGTGTGTTGTTGTCTTTGTCATGCATCTCATATCATGTCATCATGTGCATTGCATTTGCATACGTGTTCGTCTCATGCATCCGAGCATTTTCCCCGTTGTCCGTTTTGCATTCCGGCGCTCCTATGTCACCCGGTGGTCCTTTCTACCTCTTTTCGTGTGTGGGGGTTAAACGTTTTCGGATTGGACCGAGACTTGTCATGTAGCTTTGGTTTACTACCGGTAGACCGCCTGTCAAGTTTCGTGCCATTCGGACTTCGTTTGATACTCCAACGGTTAACCGAGGGACCGAAAAGGCCTCGTGTGTGTTGCACCCCAACACCCTTCCAAACTGGCCCAAAACCCACCTAAACCTGTTCCATAATCTACAACATTCGATCACGATCGCGTGGCTGCAAACCGCACCTCATTTGGAGCTTCCTAGCTCCCTCTACCTCCATATAAAGGGCACCCCCTAAAAATTCGCGGATCATTTCGCACCCTAACCCTAAAAATCCGCTCCTCTCGTCGCCGGACGTGTCCGAATTGGGCCGGACACGTCCGCCCGCCGCCGCCGACCAACGGGACGCCACCACGTCAGCCCGCGGCGCCCCACATCGCCGCTGCCGCCCGAAGGCCGCCAGGCCCGTGGGAAGCCCCCGCGGCCCATCCGCCTCCCCGCCGCCTGGGTCTTGTCGCGCCGCCTCCTCGACTCCTACGCCGCCGCCAGGAGTTACGCGCCGGCCGCCGCGCGCCATTGCCGCCGTCTTCTCCGGCGGACGTTGCCAACAGCCACCGCGCGCCGCCTCCAGCCACCGCGCGCCGCCTCCAGTGCTCCACGCCGCCTCCTTGATCAGCCCAAGTCCGGCGACGCTCCTCGGCGACCGAGCCCCTCCGGCGAGGTCCCTCCATCTCCGGACACCTCCTGCAGCTCCAGCGTCAACCCCGTCCCCGATGAACCTCGGTTCGTGCGCCACTGCAACAGTACCGCCCGGCCAGATCCAGATCTGGGACATCTCCTCGGTTGACTTTTTCATCCCGTAACCCTAATTTTTAGCATTTTTCCGCATGACATAACTCGGCATCCATAGATCCGATTTGTGCGTGTAGCATATCAAAATGTTCGCCTCGACGAGTACACCATTTCATCTCATTGCATCATTTTCATTTGAGCTCAGCTTGGTGCCTGAAATGCTGTTGGAAGAGGGCAATGTGAGAAATTTGTCAGATCTGTTTCAGCAAATAGCCTTTTGTCATTTTTGCCATGATTAATGTGTGCTTGCTATGATCCTGAGGTCTACATGTGTTTTGTAGAATGTCATGCCATCTTTACAGGGGTGTATGCCATGTTTTTTTGTGATATTTGTGGTGACTAGCACAAGCATGCAAAGTAGCCTACTCGTTGATGCTGATTTCAGGGACTTAGAATTTCACTAAGTCCTTGTCCTGTTTTTGTATTTATGCCATATGTTCATGTTGTTTCCTAGTGATCCGTGCCTCTTTTGAGGATGATCAGTAAGGATGTTTTGTTAATATTGTTGTGCTCTATCCATCCATGTCTTTGCTTTCAATTATGGAGCACTCTAGCTTGAGTCAATCAAGCTATACTTTTGCTATAAAATGATCCTGGCAGATTATTGACATGTTTAGCGATTTTGCCGAGGATGTTGCTATTGATCCGTGCATGCTATGTTGCTGTTCTTTCCATGTCTAACTTCTATGTCATGTATTCTTCATGGGTGTACGCTTAGTTTGTCATGCCATGCTCTGTAGTGAGTGCATCGAGCTCGTAAACATGCCTACTCGTTAACTGTTTTGCATGCTCCAGTTTTCCACGAAGTCTGAATCTGTTTGTGTTTTTGCTATGTTCACATGCTTGCAATTGTACTTTCTGATCCCTGTTAATGGATGAATTAGCCGTAGCTCAGTGTTCATATTTTGTCAAGCTTCATGAGGGGATCCCTGCCATATATTTTGTTGTCATGTTTGAGCGCTGTAGCATGTTGTTCTTGATGCATTTAAATGGCTACTTGTTGATTATCGCAGACCGGTGCCATATTTGTTTTGCTTGCCATTTCCAAACCGTGCATCCGATTCCGGTGATCTTTATATCGATTTCAACCGAAATAAACTCCCCTTTCCAGTGGCACTCTTGGATTTCCAAGTTGAGGCCAGGTTCAATCATTCCTTTGCAAATCATGCATATGCATCACATACCGCATCCCGCATATCATACCATGTTTGCATCATGTTGCTTGAGCATTGCACATGGTTGATTGTGTTCCGTTTGCTTGTTGTTCTTGTTTGGGTAGAGCCGGGAGACGAGTTCGTGAACTAGGAGCCGGTTGAGTTCGCTTGCGAGGATCAAGTCAACTCTGAGAATTTTGCAGGCAAGATGACCATACCCTCGGAATCACTTCTATCTTTGCTTGCTAGATGCTCGCTCTTTTGCTATGCCTATGCTACGATACCTACCACTTGCTTATTATGCCTCCCAAATTTCCATGTCAAACCTCTAACCCACCATGTCCTAGTAAACCGTTGTTTGGCTATGTTACCGCTTTGCTCAGCCCGTCTTATAGCATTGCTAGTTGCAGGTGAAGATTGGAGATCGTTCCTTGTTGGAACATTGTTTATTGTTGGGATATCACAATATTATCTTGTTTATCTTATTGCACCTATATACTTGGTAAAGGGCGGAAGGCTCGGCCTTATGCCTGGTGTTTTGTTCCACTCTTGCCACCCTAGTTTCCGTCATATCAGTGTTATGTTCCCGGATTTTGTGTTCCTTACACGGTTGGGTTATAATGGGAACCCCTTGACAGTTCGCCTTGAATAAAACTCCTCCAACAATGCCCAACCTTGGTTTTACCATTTGCCACCTAGCCTCTTTTTCCCTTGGGTTTCCGAAGCCCAAGGGTCATCTTTATTTAAACCCCCCGGGCCAGTGCTCCTCTGAGTGTTGGTCCAAACTAGAGCCCCTTGCAGCGCCACCTCGGGGAAACTTGAGGGTTGGTTTAAGTTGTACGAATTGATTATCTGAGTGTGCCCTGAGAACGAGATATGTGCAGCTCCTATTGGGATTTGTCGGCACATTCGGGCGGTGTTGCTGGACTTGTTTTACCATTGTCGAGGATGTCTTGTAACCGGGATGCCGAGTCTGATCGGATTGTCTTGGGAGAAGGAATATCCTTCGTTGACCATGAGAGCTTGTGATGGGCTAAGTTGGGACTCCCCTGCAGGGATTTGAACTTTCAAAAGCCGTGCCCGCGGTTATGGGCAGATGGGAATTTGTTAATGTCCAGTTGTAGATAACATGAAATTTAACTTAATTAAAATGCATCAACCGCGTGTGTAACCGTGATGGTCGCTTCTCGATGGAGTCCGGGAAGTGAACACGGTGTTGGAGTAATGCTTGACGTAGGTTGCTAGGATCACTTCTTGATCATAGTTGTTCGACCGTGCTTTTGCCTTCTCTTCTCGCTCTCTTTTGCGAATATGTTAGCCACCATATATGCTAGTCGCTTGCTGCAGCTCCACATCATACCTTTACCTTACCCATAAGCTTAAATAGTCTTGATCGCGAGGGTGTGAGATTGCTGAGTCCCCGTGACTCACAGATTCCTTCCTAAACCAGATGCAGGGACCGATGATACTGTTCCAGATGACATGACCGAGCTCAAGTGGGAGTTCGATGAAGACTCTCGCCGTTACTACGTGTCCTTCCCAGATGATCAGTAGTGGTGCCCAGTTGGGGCGATCAGGGACTTTGTCGCATTTGGGGGTTGATCTTTATTTTGGTACCGTAGTCGGACCATGAGTGTATTAGATGAATGTAATGCTATTTATGTATTTGTGTGACGTGGCGAGTGTAAGCCAACTATTTATCTTTTCCCCTTTATTTATATTACATGGGTTGTTTCCGAAGATTACCTCACTTGCGACATTGCTTTCAATGCGGTTATGCCTCTAAGTCATGCTTCGACACGTAGGAGATATAGCTGCATCGAGGGCGTTACGCCATGCCCCCGGTCGGTTGAACAGGGAGGAAGAGAGCGACCGGGGGAGGTGGGCGCCTAGTATGTGGGAGTTGGGCCGGCTTGGGTGGAGGGGTGGGCCGAGGCCCAGGGGGAGTCAGGGGCCTTCTCTCTCCCTTTCCTTTTTCTCTTTTTTAAAGCTTTTCTGCTTTAGCTATTTTAGGCCACTTAGACACATTGGAAAAAGTTGGTTCACCACCTATATTACCAGCAGAATATTGTCCACACGATGAACATTTTAGTTTTCATGTCAGAGCATTTTGAATATCACACAAAATTTGAATTTGAATTCAACTAGAATTTGAAAGAACATGAGACAATAATGATCAGGCACATGTTTAGCAAAAAGATTAACTTAACCCCAGGGGTTACTGTAGCAACATTACACCGGGGTGTTACAACTCTCCTCCTCTAAAAGAAATTCTCGTCCCGAGAATTAAGAGGTAGAAGGGAACATGTCGGGGTATTCAGCACGGAGGTTATCCTCGCGTTCCCAAGTGGCCTCATCTTTAGAATGATTTGACCATTTCACCTTGAGGAACTTGGTAACCTTCTGGCGTGTTCGACGTTCAGCTTCTTCGAGAATGCAGATTCGATGCTCGTTGTATGTGAAATCACCTTGAACTTCAATCAATTCCGGAACCACTTCACGTTCCAGATCCTTGAATCAACGACGAAGTTGCGACACGTGGAAGATGTCATGGACGTGAGAGAACTGAGGTGGCAACTCCAATTGATAAGCCACCAGTCCACAACAGGCCAGAATGCGGAAAGGACCAAAGTAGCGCGGAGCTACCTTGCCCTTGACTCCGAACCGATGAGTGCCTCTCAAAGGAGTGACACGCAGATAAGCTTGTTCACCAGGTTGATAAGTTGAACCCCAGTGTTTCCGGTCATAGTTGCTCTTCTGGCGGGACTGGGCTGCCTTGAGATTATCCCGGACAATGCGAACCTGCTCTTCAGCTTGTTGAATAATGTCTGGACCAATGAGCGCCCGTTCCCCAGTTTTTGACCAATTCAGAGGGGTTCGGCACTTACGTCCATAAAAGCACTTTGAAGGGTGCCATCTTCAAGCTGGCTTGATAGATGTTGTTATAAGAGAACTCAGCATAAGGGAGAGATTCTTTCCACTTCTTGCCGAAAGAAATAACACAAGCCCGAAGCATGTCTTCAAGAATTTGATTGACTCGCTCGACTTGGCCTTGGGATTGGGGATGATAAGCAGTGCTCCAGGTAATATGAGTACCCATTGCCTCTTGGAAACTATCCCGGAACTTCGAAGTGAAAATACTGCCACGGTCTGAACTGATCTCCTTTGGGATGCCGTGGAGTGACACAATTCGGGAGATATACAAGTTTGCTAATTGACTAGCAGTGATAGTCTCCTTGACTGGCAGAAAGTGAGCAACTTTCGAGAATTGGTCGATGACGACAAAGATAGCATCGTTACCTTTCCGAGACTTGGGAAGGCCAATGACGAAGTCCATTTGGATCGTATCCCACTTCCATTCAGGAATCAAAAGCGGTTGTAGAAGTCCATCCGGTTTCTGATGTTCTACTTTGACGCGATGACAAACGTCACATTCTTCAATATATCGAGCAATGTCTTGCTTCATATTAGACCACCAGTACTTCTGACGGATGTCTAGATACATCTTGGTACTTCCTGGATGAATAGAGAGAGGGGTATCATGCTCTTCTTTCATCACCTTCTCTGTCATAAGCTCGAACCGGGGTACGACAATGCGATCTCTGAAGTATAAGGTTCCATCTTCACCAAGTGAGAAATCTCTGGATTTCTCTAAGGCAAGATCCTTTTTCATCAAATCCACGTGAGCATCTTTGGCTTGAGCAGACTTAATTGCTTTCAGCAGAGTTGGTTCCAGGACAAGGTTATTCAGAGAACCTTGTGGAACTAGTTGAAGGTTCAGCTTGCATAGCTCTCCATAAAGGCGGGGTTGAGCTTTGAAGACCATGTGATTGTTGCAATAAGACTTATTGCTCAGGGCATCGGCCATTACATTAGCCTTGCCAGGTGTATAAGATATACCGCAGTTGTAGTCAGCAATAGCTTCCATCCATCGCTACTGATGGAGGTTCAGATCTGGCTGAGTAAACAAATACTTCAGACTCTGATGATCAGTGAAGATCTCGCAACGATTACCGAGAAGGTACTGTCGCCATAGTTTTAATGCATAGATAACCGCAGCAAGCTCAAGGTCATGAACTGGGTAGTTCTCTTCATGAGAACGCACTTGACGAGAGGCATAAGCAATCACTCTGCGCTCTTGCATTAGGACACACCCTAATCCTTGACGTGAAGCGTCGCAATAGATGACAAAGTCCTTGCGAGAATCAGGGGGATCAAGCACTGGGGCAGATGTCAGCTTGTCTTTGAGTGCCTGGAAACTTTCCTGACATTTGTCTGTCCAATCGAACTTAACGCCTTTGTGAAGCAGATTGGTCAGTGGCTTGGCAATCTTGGAGAAGTTCTCGACAAAGCGACGACAATAGCTGGCAAGACCAAGAAAGCTTCTGACTTGCTTGACAGTCTTCGGAGGGGTCTAGTCAAGAATAGCCTGAACGCGCTCTGGGTTGACGGCAATACCATCCTTGGAGATGACATGACCAAGGTAGGTGACTTCAGGAAGCCAGAATTCGCACTTGGAATACTTGGCATAAAGTTGATGTTCTCGAAGCTTCTCTAGAACAAGTCGAAGATGTTCAACATGTTCTTCTTTGTTCTTCGAATATACCAGAATACCATCCAGATAGACTACGACGAACTTGTCGAGGTAATCCATGAATACGTAGTTCATCAGACGAGAGAATGTGGCTGGAGCATTGGTCAAGCCAAAAGACATGATGGTGTACTCGTAAGAACCATAACGAGTGACGAATGCGGTCTTTGGAATATCCACTTCACGAACATGGATCTAGTGGCAACCCAACCTCAAGTCGAGTTTAGAGAATATTGATGAACCAGCCAGTTGATCATACAGATCATTGATCCGAGGAAGCGGATATTTGTTCTGAATTGTAGCTTGGTTGATAGGACGATAGTCTTGGACCAAACAGTTCGTTCCATCCTTCTTCTTCACAAAGAGAGAAGGTGCTCCCCAAGCTGAGGAACTTGAATGAATGAAACCACTGCGAAGAGATTTGTCGATTTCCTCCTTAAGTTCAATTAGTTCGTGAGGCGGCATCTTGTAGGGTCGTTTGGCAATAGGAACGGTGCCTGGTTTCAAGTCGATGACGAACTCGACAGCCCGAGCAGGAGGTATTCCTGGAAGTTCTTCTGGAAAGACATCTAGTAAGTCGCGAACAACTGGAATCTTTTCAATTCCCTCAAGAGGTGCTGCGTTCAACACATTCAAGAAATAAAGTCGTGCTTCAGCGTTTTGAACAAGTTGAGCATGGTAGCTTACTATCTCCTCGGAAGGATGTAGGAGATGAACGACTTTGGTGGCACAAACGATGGAGGCGGTATGTGCTTTTAATCATTCCATTCCCAGAATGAGGTCAATATTGGAAGACTCCAGAATAATGGGGGAAACAAGAAATTCCAACCCTTCAATCTCAACGGGAATGTCGCGACCAATCATGGTAGTTTGACATCGGCCCGCAGGGGTGCGTACCACAATCGGAATGTTCATGGGCTCGCATCGAATGTCGTGTGCATATGCAAAATTTTCTGACATGAATGAATACAATGCTCCTGAATCAAATAAAATAGATGCTGGTACTGAATTAACAAGGAGAGTACCCATCACAGTAGCAGGCTGGTCTTGAGCTTCATTCACATCAACATGATTAGCCTGACCACGACCATATGGTCTGGCATTGTTGTTGTGGGGCTGGTTGTTACAGCCAGTTGAAGGTAAAGCCAGCTGGTTCCTTTTCTGATTGCACTCTTTGGCAAGGTGACCTGAGCGGCCACATCTGAAGCACAAACCATCATTGGGATTGGGAGCATAAGCTTGGAGTGGTACAACCCAAAGGGGCTGCCTCTGCGGTGGAGGAGGCAGACGAGGTGCGGCATAGGTCTGTCTTGGTGCAGATGCAGTTGGATGATAAGTGTCACAAACAACCCTAGAGTTCGTACTACAATAACACCTTAAGACACAAATCAACCAAAACCCTAATGTCACCTAGATACTCCAATGTCACCTCAAGTATCCGTGGGTATGATTATACGATATGCATCACACAATCTCAGATTCATCTATTCAGCCAACACAAAGTACTTCAAAGAGTGCCCTAAAGTTTCTACCGGAGAGTCAAGATGAAAACGTGTGCCAACCCCTATGCATAGGTTCATGGGCGGAACCCGCAAGTTGATCACCAAAACATACATCAAGTGGATCAATAGAATACCCCATTGTCACCATGGGTATCCCACGCAAGACATACATCAAGTGTTCTCAAATCCTTAAAGACTCAATCGGATAAGATAACTTCAAAGGGAAAACTCAATCCATTACAAGAGAGTAGGGGGGGAGAAACATCATAAGTTCCAACTATAATAGCAAAGCTCGCGATACATCAAGATCGTATCACCTCAAGAACATGAGAGAGAGAGAGAGATCAAACACATAGCTACTGGTACATACCCTCATCCCCGAGGGAGAACTACTCCCTCCTCGTCATGGAGAGCACCGGGATGATGAAGATGGCCACCGGAGAGGGATTTTCCCCTCCGGCAGTGTGCCGTAATGGGTCTAGATTGGTTTTCGGTGGCTATGGAGGCTTCTGGCGGCGAAACTCCCGATCTATTGTGCTCCCCAATGTTTTTAGGGTATATGGGTATATATGGGAGGAAGAAGTACGTCGGTGGACCTCCGGGCTGTCCACGAGGCAGGGGGCGTGCCCAGGGGGGTGGGCGCGCCCCCCACCCTCGTGGCATGCCCGGGACTCTCCTGGTCCAACTCTGATACTCCGTGGGCTTCTTCTGGTCCAAAAATAAGTTCCGTGAAGTTTCAGGTCAATTGGACTCTGTTTGATTTTCCTTTTCTGCGATACTCTAAAACAAGGAAAAAACAGAAACTGGCACTAGGCTCTGGGTTAATAAGTTAGTCCCAAAAATAATATAAAAGTGTATAATAAAGCCCATAAACATCCAAAACAGATAATATAATAGCATGGAACAATCAAAAATTATAGATACGTTGGAGACATATCAAAGGGGAGAGGGGGCCCCTTCGTCTTCTTCTTCCTTGACCTCCTCCGTAGAAGGGAGAAGGGTTTACCGTCTGGTCCTTGGCCTCCATGGCATGGGAGGGGCGAGAGCCCCTCCGAGATTGGATCTGTCTCTCTGTCTCTCTTTGTTTCTGCGTTCTGGTCTGCTGCCCTTTCACCGTTTCGTATATATATGGAGATCCTTAACTCCGATTGCCTGAAACCTTCGCCGTGATTTTTTTTAACCAAAAATTAGCTTTCTTGCGGCCGAAGAAGGGCATCAACCGCCTTAAGGGTGGCCCACGAGGGTCAGGGGCGTGCCCCCATGCCTCGTGGCCACCTTGGGCACCGTCTCGTGTGATTTTTTCTTCCGGAATTTTCCAAATATTCCAAAAATAAGCTCCGTTCGTTTTTATCCCGTTTGGATTCTGTTTGATATGGATATTCTGCGAAACATAAAACATGCAACAGACAGGAACTAGCACTGGGCACTAGATCAATATGTTAGTCCCAAAAATAATATAAAAAGTTGCCAAAAGTATATGAAAATTGTAGAATATTGGCATGGAACAATAAAAAATTATAGATACGACGGAGAAGTATCAGCATCCCCAAGCTTAATTCCTGCTCGTCCTCGAGTAGGTAAATGATAAAAAGGATAATTTTTGATGTGGAATGCTACCTAGCATAATCTTGATCATATATCTAGTCATGGCATGAATATTAAGATACGAGTGATTCAAAGCAATAGTCTATCATTTGACATAAAAACAATAATACTTCAAGCCTACTAATAAAGCAATCATGTCTTTTCAAAATAACATGGCCAAAGAAAGTTATCCCTACAAAATCATATAGTCTGGCTATGCTCCATCTTCACCACACAAAATATTCACATCATGCACAACCCCGATGACAAGCCAATCAATTGTTTCATACTTTTGATGTTCTCAAACCTTTTCAACTTTCACGCAATACATGAGCATGAGCCATGGACATATCACTATAGGTGGAATAGAATGGTGGTTGTGGAGAAGACAAAAAGGAGAAGATAGTCTCACATCAACTAGGCATATCAACAGGCTATGGAGATGCCCATCAATAGATATCAATGTGAGTGAGTAGGGATTGCCATGCAACGGATGCACTAAAGCTATAAGTGTATGAAAGCTCAAACTGAAACTAAGTGGGTGTGCATCCAACTTGCTTGCTCATTGTGACGCCCGGATAATTAAGCGACAGTGAACCTCTGCTAATGATGGCACGTCACCTCCGTTACTGTTGCTAATCTCACGTTAGTTCAAAACCAATTCAAAATCCAAATTCTAAAACAAGTCAAACAATTGAAGTTTTCAAAAGTCAATACTAAAATGTTCTTGTTGTGACAAATAATTCATAAGATATATTGGTGGAGAAACCAACATTTTTAAAAGGTGTTTGAATGTCTGAGATTTAAATAAAACCGTAGCAAAACAATTAAATCAATGCCTTTTATAATTTATAAAACAGTTAAACTATTTTATTTAGGGATAAGAATTAGTTTGGCAGTGGCATATTTGGTGATGTCAAATTAGGTGCCATTTTGGTATTTTGCAAAAATAAATAAATAAATGGAAACTAAAAGAAAGCAAAAATAGCAAATAAAAATAAGAAAAGAGAAAGACAAAACAAAATAAAAACAAACAGAAAAGGACACCCCCGGCCAACTAGGCCAACAGGCCCAGCTGGACACCCACGCGACCCAGCTGGCCCACCCCGGCAGGATAACCCCCCACACCCCAACAGGCCGAGCTCGCCCTTGTCCGTCGCCGCCCGTAGCTCGCCTCACCGGAGCACTCCCCCGCCGGCCTGCGCCTTCTCGACGCCGTGGTCCCCGTCAACCTCCCCACCCCCCGCTGCCATTTCCCTACCAATCCCCGTGAGCTTCCCCCTCCTCCTATCTCCCCCGCGCACACGCACTCACGCCGTGGCTCCGCTCACAGCGCCCCCGCTCCCCCGCGCGCGTGCTCACGCTCGCCGTGCGCAGACCACG
>NC_041382.1:387915587-387922628 GCF_002162155.2 Triticum dicoccoides | reverse complement strand
GCACGCGCCCGCGTCCCTGGCCGCCCGACTGCGCGCCAAGCCGAGCCCCCCTCCACCCCGCGCACGCCCCGCGTCCTGCGCGCGTGGCAGCCCAGGCCCGGTTCGCCATGCCGTCGCTCCGCTCACAGCGCCCCGCTCCCCCGCGCATGCCCTGCCGCTCGCCGGCTCCTGTCCGCAGCGCCTGCAGCCCCGCTCCCTCTGGCCGCGCGCTTCGCTCCGCTCCCCAGCCTCGCCCGTAGCCTCACGCGCTACTCTTGCGGCTGCCTGCTGCGCTTGCGCGCCGCCGCCTGGCAGCGCCCGCCTACGCCACCCCTTGCCACGCCCATCCCCTCACCGCTGCCGCCCTGGAGCCCCCTTTGCTCGCCATGGCCTACACCTCCGTCGGCCCCGCCTTGCTATGCCGCCGTGCTCGCCGTGCTCCGGTGGCCTCGCCCCGTCGCCCTCGGTTGGGCTCGGCCCCGAGCGGGTGGCGCCCGCCACCGCTAACCCAGCACCCCCAAGGCCCCTCTGGGCCACTGACATGGCGCCCCGCCCACAGAACAAAAAAAAGAAATAAAAATAAATAAATAAATAAATAATAATAAAAATAAATAGTTGATTAAATAATTAACTTAATTAATTCTGATTAAATTAACTAATTATGATTAATCAACATAATGACTAATTAACCTAATTAACTACTGTTAATTAACTAAACTGTCTATGACAGGTGGGACCCTCATGTCAGGTTGACCAGGTCAACTGCTGACGTCATGCTGATGTCATGATGACGTCAGCAAACACTGTTCTGGATAATGTTGATTCAAATAATTAAATAAATCCTAAAAATAATTTAAATCTTTTAAAATTAATATAAATTAAACCGTAGCTCGGATGAAAAAACTTTGTACATGAAAGTTGCTCAGAACGACGAGACGAATCCAGATACGCAGCTCATTCGTCTGCCACGCATCCCTAGCATAGCGAACATGCAACTTTCCCCCTCCGGCTCCTCTGCCCGAAAACGCGAAACACCGGGGATACTTTCCCGGATATGTCCCCCCTTCACCGGTATCACCTCATACCGCGTTAGGGCACCCCTAGCACCGGTACTTGTCATGTCATGCATCACTATGCATCTGTTTGCTTAATATTTATTGTTTCTTCCCCCTCTTCTCTCGCTAGACACTGTGACCGACGCCGCTGCTACCCATTACGACTACGGAGTTGACGACCCCTCTCTCTTGCCAGAGCAACCAGGCAAGCCCCCCTTTTGATCACCAGATATCGCCTACTCTTCTCTATACTGCTTGCATTAGAGTAGTGTAGCATGTTACTGCTTTCCGTTAATCCTATTCTGATGCATAACATGTCCTTGCTACTACTGTTGTTACCTTTACCTGCTATCCTAATGCTTAGTATAGGATGCTAGTGTTCCATCAGTGGCCCTACACTCTTGTCCGTCTGCCATGCTATACTATCGGGCCATGATCACTCGGGAGGTGACCACGGGCATATACTATATACTTTACACTGTTACATTACTTACGATACTGTTCGGAGTTGGGGGCTGAAGGGGCAGGTGACTCCATCCCGGTAGAGGTGGGCTTGGGTTCTCGACGGCCCCCGACTGTTGCTTTGTGGTGGAGCGACAGCACAGGTTGAGGCCACCTAGGAGCGACAGGTGGAGCGACAGGGCAGGTAGAGGTGGGCCTGGCCTTGGTCGGCGTTCTCGAATACTTAACACGCTTAACGAGATCTTGGTATTTGATCTGAGTCTGGCTACTGGCCTATACGCACTAACCATCTACGCGGGGACAGTTATGGGCACTCGACGTCGTGGTATCAGCCGAAGCCTTCGTGACGTCAGCGACTGAGTGGCGCGCGCCAGGTTGGACTGGAATGCCTACTCTTGTATAAGGGAGGCTAGGTCTGCTCACCGGCCGCGTACGCAACGTGCAGGTGTGCAATGGGCGATGGGCCCAGACCCCTACACCATAGGATTTAGACCGGCGTGCTGACCTCTCTATTGTGCCTAGGTAGGGCTGCGACATGTTGATCTTCCGAGGCCGGGCATGACCCAGGAAAGTGTGTCCGGCCAAATGGGATCGAGCGTGTTGGGTTATGTGGTGCACCCCTGCAGGGAAGTTAATCTATTCGAATAGCCGTGATCTTCGGTAACAGGACGACTTGGAGTTATACCTTGACCTTATGACAACTAGAACCAGATACTTAATAAAACACACCCTTCCAAGTGCCAGATACAACTCGGTGGTCGCTCTCTAACAGGGCGACGAGGAGAGGATCGCTGGGTAGGATTATGCTACACGATGCTACTTGGTGAACTTACCTTCTGCTCTCTTCTACATGCTGCAAGATGGAGGTGGCCAGAAGCATAGTCTTCGATAGGACTAGCTATACCCCTCTTATTCTGGCATTCTGTAGTTCAGTCCACATATGTTACCCCTTTTTCCATTTGATACCAATACATTGCATATGTAGTGTAGCTCCTTGCTTGCGAGTACTTTGGAGTTTGGATGAGTACTCACGGTTGCTTTGCTCCCTCTTCTCCCCCTTTCTATACCCGATTGCTGCGACCAGACGTTGGAGTCCAGGAGCCAGATGCCACTGTTGACGACTCCTCATCCTACACTGGCAGTGCCTACTACTACGTGCAGGCCACAAACAATGACCAGTAGTAGTTTAGGAGGATCCCAGACAGGAGGTATGCGCCTCTTTCGATCTGTATCCCAGTTTGTGCTAGCCTTCTTAAGGCAAACTTGTTTAACTTATGTCTGTACTCAGATATTGTTGCTTCCGCTGACTCGTCTATGATCGAGCTCGAGCCCTTGAGGCCCCTGGCTTGTAATATGATGCTTGTATGACTTATTTTATTTGTAGAGTTGTGTTGTGATATCTTCCCGTGAGTCCCTGATCTTGATCGTACACGCTTGCGTGTATGATTAGTGTACGATTGAATCGGGGGCGTCACAAGTTGGTATCAGATCCGACTGCCTGTAGGAATCCCCTTTCCAACTCCTTGGCCGAAGTTGAGTTTAGTCATTGCAAAACCTTTACTAACATGGCTGTGTGGCCTATGGGCCCACGTCGCCATTGGGTGGTATTAGGATCTTTTATTCCTCAACTATGCTCTGGGACTCTGATCTCTCTTCTATTCGGGTTAAATGAATTTGCTAAACTCTAACATTAGGTTCTTGTAACAACTTTCTCCCGGAGAGCCCCTTGTTACAAATGATCGTCTGCTGCACCAGAAGGATCCGAAGATACTCTCCGATGTTCTCTCGAAACTTTATGGTCACTTATGCAATTCCCTTCCATCGATAAACCCCTATGGATAAGCACGTATACTCGCCATTCATACAATGTTTCCCAGTTGATCTTGTTATTACGAGATACCTCGAAATTCTCTCTGTTGTTCCGAGAATTCTTTAAGCTTACTGCCTTGCTGTTCTTTGTCACTTGAATACCCCTATGGATAATTCTCGCACTTATCGGGTATCCGCTCATCCCCCAGTTGTTCATGTGTTTCAGAATGGTCTTCTAAATACTATTCGATCCTCCAAAAATCCTTAGTAGCTTAGTGCTCTGCAATACTTGTCTGCTTGCATTATGGATGCTTTCCATATGTGTGGCAATATTCGCAGTATCCTTAGACACCGTCATTTTGATCCTATTGATTCAACATGAGTGCGAATGCACACAATCATCAGTTGATCCTTTCAAATTATCTTTCGGGCTCAGACGTCATTTTTGAACATGAGCTTGTTCTCGACCAATCTGTTTGCGGTCAATTGTACCATTAGGTCTATTAAACTTATCCACCCTTGATCAGAGCGTCTGCTTCCGATCCTTCTATTTGGAAATCATAATTCCTTTGATATCTAAGCATCGAACCATTCAGGTGTTCTATAATCTGATGCCCTTGCATCCTTTCTTCAACTGATTGTGTGCCGATGCTCACATCAGCTCCACTATGGACCGTCAGATCCTTTATTGGATTATTATTCGACATTTTCCTCCTTATTCATAACCTCGTGATCCTTTCCTCTGATACATAATGCTTTTGGTAAATTGTATCCTCTGTTTTCTCAACCATGCTCTGTTTTCGAGCTGGTGGTATTTACGATTGAAGCTTGTGGTATATGTTTCCACGATACCCTGACGGGTTGAACCTATGCCTTTCTTAATCTGTGTGAACCCAAAAGTTTTCACGGGTCATACTCCTCTGGTAATTCACCAGGTAGGTTTTGACACTGAAATCATGTTTATCTAGAGCAGTGAATGAAAGGTTATGCATTGAAGAAGTGGGAGTCGGCCTTGAACTTTGTGTTCATGCCCATGGACATGGTGTAGATCTTATCATTAAAGCTTCTCTTAAATTAAATTTTTCCCTTGGTATAAGTTCTTATATCTGGGATCCGGCCTTTTGCAATCGTGATTTCGACCATATGTTCTTCTTTGACCCCGTTTCACGGGCAAGTTTAAGCACTTGTCTTCTGTGGATCAATACACCAGTCCAACCTTTACTTTGATCTTCTGTCGAGTATTACACCATGGTACCTCGATAATATCAAGTACTACATAACCTCTTATGAGTTCCTCATCAAGTACTACATTATCACTGATTCCAATTTTTCACGGGCTCTAAGTTATTAAACGTTCAAAAACCGATAACTGAACCGACTCCACACTACGGTTCAACAACTATTATAAATCTTCTTTGCTTATGAGTTTGTACCCGATCACATCCTTCCTACCCTATTTGGCTATATCATTACTGTGATGATTTTAACTATGCTACCTGGTCCTTATTCCTGGAGCACAACTTTCGACGATGAGCTAAGCTGACGTGGATCTCCCTCATCATTCCCTTGGGTTAATAATGAACTCTTGTTTCAGAACTCGCTCCCATAGTTCATTTCCTAAGAATTTTACCAGGTCAGCTCGTCAATTGTGTTGCACCTTTTCTTCTCAGGCATCCTGATTCAGAGGTATCCTGACACCAATCAGATCTAAATCTCGGTCAGATATGATGGCTGAGACATATTTCCAAGAGTTTAACATTGGTCCTTATATATCGGTAAGGTGATGTCATGCCCATCACACCTGGCCGGAGGACTTGTGGTTATAGTTTCCTGTTTAGCAAGGTTAACCATTCTTCCATGAGGAAATGGTAAGGCTTATTCTATAAGTTGTTCCTGATGAATCCTTTGTGTACCCAAGTCCGACCTTTGCTTGAAGACCATGTCAATGCTATCTCGAAGCATGTCTGTGGTACTCCAATTTTCAACAATAATATCTGAAGCGCAATGCCAAATTTTCTTTATCAAATATCCAAACACCGTTGTATGGGTAATGTCATGAAATTTCCTTCCCCTTACCTAAAGGGTTTTCTATTTTATATCATTCACGGATATCATGCTTTGTTTGTCCTTGGGAAGGATATACCCCTGAAATATGTGTTTAAACACATTTTCCTTTCCATTATTCTGCTTCTTATGTAAAAAAAACCTTGTGTACAACCTTGCCAGTAAGGCCTTGATACTATTGTTGATGACATTCCGGTAGCCACTGATGGACGAGAACTTTGCCTATTGGTCCGCCTCGTTCAACGAGCAGGAAAATGGTTCTCTTCGTCCCTCGCCCTTGGCACCAATGGTTGTTGCCGACATAATCGATAGTCTATCCTCTGACATGCCTTGCTTACATGATCATGCAAGACGTCACCCCCTTCCTACTTTTAACACCACATGGTGGGCCCATAACCCACAGTTCCACAGGATCGAAACCTGACTCTCCTGTACACCCTGTTGTCAAAGTTATCCCTCGTGCTTGACTTCGTATGTAATTCACTGGCCACCTGCCTAGTGATCTATTCTAGTATCAGACGCAATACTTATTCTCGTTGTTCTGAACCCCTTTCACTTCTGATTAGGCCATCGAACGATTGCCTGCCCCTTTGGAAACTTCTCATGGCACCTTCTGACTTTACTCTCAATATGTTCTTAGGTATCTATTGGAGAATTACTTTCTACCACATTCCTTGAGTTATCTGCCGGATAGTTAACCTTGTAAGGTCCGTTCTTCCGAAGTTACCCCTTGTCCTTTCGTAAGTACGATGAAATTTTCGAAGAAAGGATGATGAATTCATCATGATGACCTGAAGCAGAGGAATGAAGACATCAACATAATGGATCGACCTCTTGGAGAAGAGCAACAGAGGCCAAGATGATTCGTTAGAATTTCGTAACCAGACCCCCCCTTATTCCACCTCTTAAATCTCGGGACGAGATTTCTTGTAGTAGAGGAGATTTGTGACGCCCGGATAATTAAGCTACAGTGAACCTCTGCTAATGATGACACGTCACCTCTGTTACTGTTGCTAATCTCACGTTAGTTCAAAACCTATTCAAAATCCAAATTCTAAAACAAGTCAAACAATTGAAGTTTTCAAAAGTCAATACTAAAATGTTCTTGATGTGACAAATAATTCATAAGATATATTGGTGGACAAACCAACATTTTCAAAAGGTGTTTGAATGTTTGAGATTTAAATAAAACCGTAGCAAAACAATTAAATCAATGCCTTTTATAATTTATAAAACAGTTAAACTATTTTATTTAGGGATAAGAATTAGTGTGGCAGTGGCATATTTGGTAATGTCAAATTAGGTGCCATTTTGGTATTTTGCAAAATAAATAAATAAATAAAAGGAAACTAAAAGAAAGCAAAAATAGAAAATAATAATAAGAAAAGAGAAAGACAAAACAAAATAAAAACACACAGAAAAGAACACCCCCGGCCAACTGGGCCAACAGGCCCAGCTGGCCACCCACGCGACCCAGCTGGCCCACCCCGGTAGGATAACCCCCCACACCCCAAACCCTAACTACCCCCACGACCCACCCCACATCCTCCCTCGTTCCCCACTCTCTCTCTCTCTCTCGTTTCCCTCCCCCTCTCTCGCTGGTTTGGATCGGGAAGGAGCCTGGTCTCGCGCGCGACGCTGCGCCCCACCCCCCGAACACCGTCCCTGGATC
>NC_041382.1:387903206-387915244 GCF_002162155.2 Triticum dicoccoides | reverse complement strand
CACGCTCGCCCCACGCAGACCACGTCCGCCCGCGCCCCCTCGCACCTCCTGCCGCACGCGCCCGCATCCCTGGCCGCTCGATTGCGCGCCAGGCCGAGCCCCCTCCACCCCGCGCATGCCCCGTGTCCTGCACGCGCGGGAGCCCAGGCCCGGCTCACCGTGCCATCGCTCCCCACTGCCCCCGCGCATGCCCTGCCGCTCGCCGGCTCCTGTCTGCAGCGCCTGTAGCCCCGCTCCCTTTGGCCGCGCGATCCGCTCCGCTCCCCACCCTCGCCCGTAGCCTCGCGCACTACTCTTGCGGCTGCCTGCTGCGCTTGTGCGCCGCCGCCTGGCAGTGCCCGCCTGCGCCACCCCTTGCCACGCCCATCCCCTCACCGCTACCGCCCTGGAGCCCCGTTTGCTCGCCATGGCCTACACCTCCGTCGGCCCCGCCTTGCTATGCCGCCGTGCTCCAGTGGCCTCGCCCCGTCGCCCTCGGTTGGGCTCGGCCCCGAGCGGGTGGCGCCCGCCACTGCTAAACCAGCACCCGCAAGGCCCCTCTGGGCCACCGACATGGGGCCCCGCCCACAGAACAAAAAAAAGAAATAATAATAAAATAAATAATAATAATAATAATTAATTAATTAACTAATAATTAACTTAATTAAGTCTGATTAAATTAACTAATTATGATTAATCAACCTAATGACTAATTAACCTAATTAACTACTGTTAATTAACGAAACAGTCTATGATAGGTGGGACCCACATGTCAGGTTGACCAGGTCAATTGCTGACGTCATGATGACATCAGCAAACACTATTCTGGATAATGTTGATTTAAATAATTAAATAAATCCTAAAAATATTTTAAATCTTTTAAAATTAATATAAAATAAACCGTAGCTCGGATGAAAAAACTTTGTACATGAATGTTGCTCAGAACGACGAGACGAATCTGGATACGCGGCCCGTTCATCTGCCATGCATCCCTAGCATAGCGAACACACAACTTTCCCCCTCCGGCTTCTCTGCTCGAAAAGGCGAAACACCGGGGATACTTTCCCGGATATTTCCCCCCTACACTGGTATCACCTCATACCACGTTAGGGCACCCCTAGCACCGGTACTTGTCATGTCATGCATCGCTATGCATCTATTTGCTTAATATTTATTGTTTCTTCCCTCTCTTCTCTCGCTAGACACCGAGACCGACGCCGCTGCTACCCAGTTCGACTACGGAGTTGACGACCCCTCTCTCTTAGCAGAGCAACCAGGCAAGCCCCCCCTATGATCACCAGATATCGCCTACACTTCTCTATACTGCTTGCATTAGAATAGTGTAGCATGTTACTGCTTTCCGTTAATCCTATTCTGATGCATAGCCTGTCCTTGCTACTACTGTTGTTACCTTTACCTGCTATCCTAATGCTTAGTATAGGATGCTAGTGTTCCATCAGTGGCCCTACACTCTTGTCCATCTGCCATGCTATACTATCGGGCCGTGATCACTCGGGAGGTGATCACGGGCATATACTATATGCTTTACACTGTTACATTACTTATGATACTGTTCGGAGTTGGGGGCTGAAGGGGCAGGTGGCTCCATCCCGGTAGAGGTGGGCCTGGGTTCCCAACGGCCCCGACTATTGCTTTGTGGTGGAGCGACAGGGCAGGTTGAGGCCACCTAGGGGAGAGGTGGGCCTGGCCCTGGTCGGCGTTCGCGGATACTTAACACGCTTAACGAGATCTTGGTATTTGATCTGAGTCTGGCTATTGGCCTATACGCACTAACCATCTACGCGGGGACAGTTATGGGCACTCGACGTCGTGGTATCAGCCGAAGCCTTCGTGATGTCAGCGACTGAGCGGTGCGCGACGGGTTGGACTGGAACGCCTACTCTTGTATAAGGGAGGCTAGGTCTGCTCACCGGCCGCGTACGCAACGTGCAGGTGTGCAATGGGCGATGGGCCCAGACCCCTGCGCCATAGGATTTAGACCGGCGTGCTGAATTCTCTGTTGTGCCTAGGTAGGGTTGCGACGTGTTGATCTTCCGAGGCCAGGCATGACCCAGGAAAGTGTGTCCGGCCAAATGGGATCGAGCGTGTTGGGTTATGTGGTGCACTCCTGCAGGGAAGTTAATATATTCGAATAGTTGTGATCTTCGGTAACATGACGACATGGAGTTGTACCTTGACCTTATGACAATTAGAACCGGATACTTCATAAAACACACACTTCCAAGTGCCAGATACAACCCGCTGGTCGCTCTCTAACAGGGCGACGAGGAGAGGATCGCCGGGTAGGATTATGCTACACGATGCTACTTGGTGAACTTACCTTCTGCTCTCTTCTACATGCTGCAAGATGGAGGTGGCCAGAAGCATAGTCTTTGAAAGGACTAGCTATCCCCCTCTTATTCCGGCATTCTGCAGTTCAGTCCACATATGTTACCCCTTTTTCCATTTGATACAAATACATTGCATATGTAGTGTAGCTCCTTGCTTGCGAGTACTTTGGATGAGTACTCACGGTTGCTTTGCTCCCTCTTCTCCCCCTTTCTATACCCGAATGCTGCGACCAGACGTTGGAGTCCAGGAGCCAGATGCCACTGTTGACGACTCCTCATCCTACACTGGCGGTGCCTACTACTACGTGCAGGCCACAAACAATGACCAGGAGTAGTTTAGGAGGATCCCAGACAGGAGGTATGCGCCTCTTTCGATCTGTATCCCAGTTTGTGCTAGCCTTCTTAAGGCAAACTTGTTTAACTTATGTCTGTACTCAGATATTGTTGCTTCCGCTGACTCGTCTATGATCGAGCTCTTGTATTCGAGCCCTCGAGGCCCCTGGCTTGTAATATGATGCTTGTATGACTTATTTTATTTGTAGAGTTGTGTTGTGATATCTTCCCGTGAGTTCCTGATCTTGATCGTACACATTTGCGTGTATGATTAGTGTACGATTGAATCGGGGGCGTCACACTCATGAAGACCTCGGGCGTTTGAGGAAGCCCATCATCGGAATATACAAGCCAAGTTCTATAATGAAAATTCCCACTAGGATATGAAGGTGATAACTCAAGAGACTCTCTATATGAAGAACATGGTATGTGCTACTTTGAAGCACAAGTGTGGTAAAAGGATAATAACATTGCCCCTTCTCTCTTTTCTCTCATTTTTTCTCTTTTCTATTATTTTTGTGTTTTTTTGGTGGGCTTCTTTAGCCTCTTTTTTATATTTGGGCTTCTTTGGCCTCTTTTATTTATTTTTAAAGTCCAGAGTCTCATCCCGACTTGTGGGGGAATCATAGTCTACATCATCCTTTCCTCACTGGGGCAATGCTCTAATAATGATGATCATCACACTTTTATTTACTTACAACTCAACATTACAACTCGATACTAGAACAAAGATATGTCTCTATATGAATGCCTCCGGCGGTGTACCGAGATGTGCAATGATCTAGCGTAGCAATGACATCAAAAAACGGACAAGCCATGAAAACATCATGCTAGCTATCTTACGATCATGCAAAGCTATATGAGAATAAATGCTCAAGTCATGTATATGATGATGATGGAAGTTGCATGGCAATATATCTCAGAATGGCTATGGAAATGCCATGATAGGTAGGTATGGTGGCTGTTTTGAGGAAGGTATATGGTGGGTTTATGGTACCGGCGAAAGTTGTGCGGTACTAGAGAGCTAGCAATGGTGGAAGGGTGAGGGTGCGTATAATCCATGGACTCAACATTAGTCATAAAGAACTCACATACTTATTGCAAAAGTCTATTAGCTATCAAAACGAAGTACTACGCGCATGCTCCTAGGGGGATAGATTGGTAGGAAAAGACCATCGCTCGTCCCCGACCGCCACTCATAAGGAAGACAATCAATAAATAAATCATGCTCCGACTACATCAAATAACGGTTCACCATACGTGCATGCTACGGGAATCACAAACTTCAACACAAGTATTTCTACAATCCACAACTAACCACTAGCATGACTCTAATATCACCATCTTTATATCGCAAAACTATTGCAAGGAATCAAACATATCATATTCAGTGATCTACAAGTTTTATGTAGGATTTTATGACTAACCATGTGAATGACCAGTTCCTGTCATCTCTCTAAATAGATATAAGTGAAGAAAGAGAGTTTAATTCTTTCGACAAAAGATGTGCCCACGCTCTAACAAATATAAGTGAAGCAAAAGAGCATTCTACAAATGGAGGTTTTCTATGTGAAGAGAAATAGGCAATCCAAACTTCAAATGATATAAGTGAAGCACATGAAGTATTCTATAAAGCCATACTCAAAGAATATAAGTGAAGTTCAATGAGCATTCTATAAATCAACTAAGGACTACCTCATACCATCATGGTGCATAAAAGAAAAATGAAAACTAAATGCAAAAGACGCTCCAAGATTGCACATATCGCATGAACGAAACGAATCCGAAAACATACCCATATTTGTTGAAGAAAGAGGGGATGCCTTCCGGGGCATCCCCAAGCTTAGACGCTTGAGTCTCCTTGAATAATTACTTTGGGTGCCTCGGGAATCCCCAAGCTTGAGCTCTTGCCTCTCTTCCTTCTTCTCACAACGAGACCTTCTCGATCATCGAACACTTCATCCACACAAAACTTCAACAGAAAACTCGGTAAGATCCGTTAGTATAATAAAGCAAATCACTACTCTAAGTACTGTTGCAAACCAATTCATATTTTGTTTTTGCATTGTGTCTACTGTAACATAACTTTTTCATGGCTTAATCCACTGATATGAATCGATAGTTTCATCAAAACAAGCAAACTATGCATCAAAAACAGAATCTGTCTAAAACAGAACAGTCTGTAATAATCTGAACATTCACCATACTTCGGATGCTTGAAAACTTCTACCAAAATTAGGAAAAATAAAAAAAATTTATAGAAAGACAGTGCAAAAAGAGTCAGAACCATTTGACGTTCCAGCTAAAAATGTAAAATCACGCACTACAGCCAAAGTTTTTGTCCTGCACCGTACAAACCATCAAGCAAATGTAAACATCCTAAAGGCAAACCTTGGCACATTATTTTTATGATACAATGGAATTGTACAAGGGGATAATTATTTTTGTTGAAAATTTTCTGTAATCAAGATTCACAAAGTTGCCGTGAGCATGAACAAAGTTCAAGGAGCTCTCCCACTTCAACAATGCTTGTCTTTCTCACTTTCACTTTCCTTTTTGAAAAAGTTTTGGGTGCCCCTCTTTATTTTTGTTGTTTTTAAAATATATGAAAGCACTCAACAGAAATAAATGACTCTCTAAAACTTCCGGGTTGTCTCCCTGGCAGCGGTTTCTTTAAAGCCATTAAGCTAGGCATATAGTGCTCAAGTAATGGATCCACCCGGATCCCAAGGTATATCAAAGCCAATTTTAATTAACAATGATTTGTAATTTAGTAGTGAGCAAAAAGTAACATATATCATATAACAACGAAGTCTAACTCTCTTCCTATGCATCGACATGTCATAAAAGAACAATTCATGCACACATAGTAAAGGCCAATGCATAGCATAAGCAGTTTCTTGCAATTTTATCATATTGGAAACATAAAGAGGTGGAGATATAGTTCCTATCTCATAATAATTGCAAGTAGGAGCAGCAAGCACATGCATATTATATTCATCAAGATCATCATGTGCAACGGTAAAAGGCAACCCATCAATATAATCCTTAATAAAGGCAAACTTCTCCGATATAGTGTAGTGGGGAGAATTCAAAAAGATAATAGGACTATCATGCGTGGGTGCAATAGCAAAAATTTCATGTTTAACATAAGGAACTATAACAAGTTCATCTCCATAAGCATAATTCATATTGGCATCATGGCACAAGCATAGAAAGCATCATCAAAAAGGGATATTTCAAGGGAATTAGTGGGATCATAACAATCATCATAGCGATCATCCTTCGGTAAGCACGAAGGGAAATTAAACAATGTATGAGTTGGAGGGTTACTCTCATTAGAAGGTGGGCACGGGTAGCTAATCCTCCCTTCCTCCTTTTGTTCTTCGCTCTCCTCATCATCTTTTTCATCCAATGAGCTCACAGTTTCATCAATTTCTTCTTCCATAGACTCCTGCAAAATATTAGTCTCTTCTTGGACAGCGGGGTAGTCCTCAATATATGGTTCAACATAGGCATTAGAAGCATAATTATCATAGCAATATTTAAGTATGTCAAAATTTTCAGATTTGTAAAGAGTAGCATCATACATTTCAATCAAAGAAGCAATTTCATAAGCACCCTAAAAAGCAACAAATTCTTCAATTTGTTGAACATCATAGTAAGTATAAACACCCTTAGCATATGAAGATACGATTCCATTATCACTAAACTCACATTCATAGGGAAGGTGTTTCTTAGGCTTTTCAGAACAACAAGTAATATCATATATTTTGCATAAATTCCAAGCATAGCATTGCAAACGATGGATTTGACCAAGTAAAATTTTCCCTTTTTCAGATATTCGGTGTCGCACATAACAACCATGCTCATCTAAAGATTTTCCCTCAACTAAGCTAGTTGGGGTTTCAGCACGAGCACAAAGGGATCGAAGATGATCCAAGTAATAAGCTTCAGCAGTGTGATTGATTTTAAGTGGTTCTTCAACCATTGGTTTAGAAGGTACAACTAATTTTTTTGGTATTTTACGTTTCCTACCCATAACTAAAGATAGAAAACAACTAAGAACAACAAATAAAAATTACTTAGTGATAAAGCAAAGAAGCACACACGAGAATATTCACCCCACGCTATTGCTCCCCGGCAACGGCGCTAGAAAAAGGTCTTGATAACCCACAAGTATAGGGGATCGCAATAGTTTTCGATAAGTAAGAGTGTCGAACCCAATGAGGAGCTAAAGGTAGAACAAATATTCCCTCAAGTTCTATCGAACACCGATACAACTCTATGCACGCTTAACGTTCACTTTACCTAGAACAAGTATGAAACTAGAAGTACTTTGTAGGTGTTGTTGGATAGGTTTGCAAGATAATAAAGAGCGCGTAAATAAAAAGTAGGGGCTGTTTAGATAAATAAACAATAAAGTAAATATAGCGAGTGTGGAAAAGTGGTGGTAGGAGTTTTGAAATTGCCCTTAAGCAATTGACTACTTGACTAGACCGATAGCAAGTATTATGTGGGAGAGGCCACTGCTAGCGTGTCATCCCTGACTTGGAATTCTATGCACTTATGATTGGAACTATTAGCAAGCATCGGCAAATACTAATGGTCATTAAGGTAAAACCCAACCATAGCATTAAGATATATTGGTCCCCTTCAATCCCGTATGCATCAATTTCTATGCTAGGTTGAAGCTTCTGTCACTCTTGCCCTCCCATACATAGTCCTATCAACATACAACTAACCCTAGGGTGTTATCCACGCGCGCACTCATATGATGGGCACCATAGGACAGCAACATAACCACAAGCATATTAAATCAATCATAGCAATTCATCAACCACCGATAGGGCAACGAAAATCTACTCAGACATCATAGGATGGCAACACATCATTGGATAATAATATGAAGCATAAAGCACCATGTTCAAGTAGAGGGTACAACGGGTTGCGGGAGAGTGGACCGCTGTAGATAGAGGAGGGAAGGTGATGGAGATGTTGGTGAAGATGGCGGAGGTGTTGGAGTAGATCGTGGTGCTGATGATGATGGCCACGGCAGTGTTCCGGTGCCACCGGAAGAGAAGGGGAGAGGGGGGCCCCTTCGTCTTCTTATTCCTTGACCTCCTCCCAATATGGGAGAAGGGTTTCCCCTCTGATCCTTGGCCTCCATGGCATGGGAGGGGCGAGAGCCCCTCCGAGATTGGATCTGTCTCTCTGTCTCTCTCTGTTTCTGCGTTCTAGTCTGCTGCTCTTTCACCGTTTCGTATATATATGGAGATCCGTAACTCCGATTGGCCTGAAACCTTTGCCGTGATTTTTTTTACCAAAAATTAGCTTTCTTGCAGCTGAAGAAGGGAATCAACCGCCTTACAGGTGGCCCACGAGGGTCAGGGGCACGCCCAGGGGGGCAGGCACGCCCCCATGCCCCGTGGCCACCTCGGGCACCGTCTCGCGTGGATTTTCTTCCGGACTTTTCCAAATATTCCAAAAATAAGCTCCGTCCGTTTTATCCCGTTTGGATTCCGTTTGACATGGATATTTTGCGAAACATAAAACATGCAATAGACAGGAACTGGCACTAGGCACTGGACCAATATGTTAGTCCCAAAAATAATATAAAAAGTTACCGAAGGTATATGAAAGTTGTAGAATATTGGCATGGAACAATCAAAAATTATAGATACGACGGAGACGTATCAATATTAAACTTTTGTCTTGAATCTTTTGGATCTGAATATTCATACCACAATTAAGAGAATTACATTGAAATTATGCCAAGTAGCATTCCACATCAAAAATTCTATTTTTATCATTACCTACTCGATGACGAGCAGGAATTAAGCCTGGGGATGCTTGATACGTCTCTAATGTATCTATAATTTTTTATTGTTCCATGCTATATTATATCATGTTTTGGACATTATTGGGCTTTATTACACACTTTTATATTATTTTTGGGACTAACCTATTAACTGGAGGCCCAGCCTAGAATTGCTGTTTTTTGCCTATTTCAGAGTTTCGCAGAAAAAGAATATCAAACGGAGTCCAAACAGAATGAAACCTTCGGGAATGTGATTTTTGGAACGAACATGATCCAGAGGACTTGGACACTATGTCAAGAAAGCAACCAGGAGTGCACGAGGTAGGGGGGTGCGCCTACCCCCCAGGCGCGCCCTCCACCCTCGTGGGGCCCATGTTGCTCCACCGACGTACTTCTTCCTCCTATATATACCTATGTACCCCCAAACTACCAGATACGGAGCCAAAGCCCTAATTCCACCATCGTAACTTACTGTATCCGTTAGATCCCATCTTGGGGCCTTTTCCGGAGCTCCGCCGGAGGGGGCATCGATCACGGAGGGCTTCTACATCAACACCATAGCCTCTCCGATGAAGTGTGAGTAGTTTACTTCAGACCTTCGGGTCCATAGTTATTAGCAAGATGGGTTCTTCTCTCTTTTTGGATCTCAATACAAAGTTCTCCCCTCTCTTGTGGAGATCTATTCGATGTAATCTTCTTTTGCGGTGTGTTTGCCGAGACCGATGAATTGTGAGTTTATTATCAAGTTTATCTATGAATAATACTTGAATCTTCTCTGAATTCTTTTATGTATGATTGGTTATCTTTGCAAGTCTCTTCGAATTATCAGTTTGGTTTGGCCTACTAGATTGATCTTTCTTGCAATGGGAGAAGTGCTTAGCTTTGGGTTCAATCTTGTGGTGTCCTTTCCGAGTGACAGTAGGGGCAGCAAGTCACGTATTGTATTGTTGCCATTGAGGATAACAAGATGGGGTTTATTTCATATTGCATGAGTTTATCCCTCTACATCATGTCATCTTGCTTAAAGCGTTACTCTGTTCTTTGAACTTAATACTCTAGATGCATGCTAGATAGCAGTCGATGTGTGGAGTAATAGTAGTAGATGCAGGCAGGAGTCGGTCTACTTGTCTCGGACGTGATGCCTATATACATGATCATACCTAGATATTCTCATAACTATGCTCAATTTTGTCAATTGCTCAACAATAATTTGTTTACCCACCGTAATACTTATGCTCTCGAGTGAAGCCACTAGTGAAACCTATGGCCCCCGGATCTATTTTCCATCATATTAATCTTTCGTCAACAAGCTATTTCTTTTTCCATTTATTTTGCTTTCTTTACTTTGCATCTTTATCATAAAAATACCAAAAAAATTATCTTATCATATCTATCAGATCTCACTTTCGTAAGTGACCGTGAAGGGATTGACAACCCCTTTATTGTGTTGGTTGCGAGGATTTTATTTGTTTGTGTAGATGCGAGGGACTCGTGCGTGGCCTCCTACTGGATTGATACCTTGGTTCTCAAAAACTGAAGGAAATACTTACGCTACTTTGCTACATCACCCTTTCCTCTTCAAGGGAAAACCAACGCAGTGCTCAAGAGGTAGCACCAACGCCTCAGACAGCGAGTCACTTTCGGCCGCAATCCTGTGCTGCTCTCTCTGCGAAAGGCACAAGGATCGTTGACAAATATGACTAACATGCAGTCGAATTGATCAGAAACTAAAATTACCAGTAGTCTCATGAACTCAGTCGTGACCACATTCTTCTCAAAAATCTTCTTCACTGGGTCCCAACGGTGCCGGGCCCTGAGGACGTCACGCTCCCGTGGGACAGTGACCTCTGTGAAGGGGTTTGAGATGCCTAGACTCGCAGCTTCCGTGTCCTCCTTGGCCCATATGGACCTCTTCCCGCCGTAACCACGGCTTCCTAGGTGGTGGCACCCAATGTTCTTTTGTTGAAGCCCCTTCATGTACTTCGACTTTTTTTGGCAGCTTCGGCCTCGCGAGCCGCCTTGAATATTTGAAAGTGATCTGCCGTGATTGTCGAATTATCCTTTACAATCTCGGAGTAGGGTTCCTTTTCGTTGATGATCTGATATTTCACCCTTGCTTTCCAGGCGGCCAATGCGTCGCTAAAATTGCTCATGGCGTGTTTGTTTATCTTCTTCATTGTCGGGTCCTTATTTGGATCTTTATAATCCTTTTCATTTCGGCCCAGGAACAAGAATATCTGATGCAGCTTCTTTAGGAGGGAGGGCCTCATATTATCTATCTTGTTTAGTTTCTCATCGTTGATGGTGGCGGTTGTCCATATGATGCAACCTATTTGATTGTCGTAGCACGCGCATGCTTCCTCGGGCGCGCTTGGCTCAAAATTGCCGCCGCCCACCTCCATGACCACCAGTCTAGTAGTCCTGAGCTTTTTAGGAAGCCGTTGCCTCTTTGCTTTCGGTTCTATACCGGCTCCGCTAGTCTCGGCGCCGATCTCAGTCTCAGCACCGGTCTCGATACCGGTCTCAGTCTCAGCGCCGGTCTCGATGCCGGTCTCAGTCTCAACGCCGGTCTCTTGTCTCAGTGCCGGTCTCGATGTCGGTCTTAGTCTCCGATGTGACAGGTGGACCCAACAACATCAACTGTTGATCGTCGGCTTCCCTCAAAAATTCCTCTGCCGCCAGGTACACGTTGTTGCAGTCACCAGAACCCTGTCCTTCATCGTTGCTAACCATGTTTCCTACGATTAAATCTAGTCAATTAATTCTAGACCTAATAAAATGAATAATGACATAAAAAAGGCCTATGCTTTGCAGGAACGTTAACTCCTTCCCCGGTGCGGCAAATCCCGGGCACTCAATATGTCCTAGTTTGTAACACAAGTCATGCCGAAATTCACGGAAAATTTCGGCATGACTTTTGCTAAAAAGTGGACAAATCGAGCGCCTGAAATTTGCCGGAATGGAAATGAATCAACATTCTGGCAAAACATAGGCCACTCGGCTTCATTCCCCGGAAACAATGTTCAAATATCCATCTTCGACACCGCAACACATGTCCAAATATACACGAGCAACCACATGTCCAAATATACATGTCCAAATTTCACAAGCTAATTCAAAAACTAAGTGTAGAAGAAAATTCATTTAACTACTAATAGAACAAAATTTAGTTATATTTAGTGCTCTATAATGATGAAAGGAAAAAAAATTCAGTTAACAACTAATTTCATTCATTTAAGTTATTCATTTAACTTCACCTAATTAACCTACTGTACCACTACTGCCCTAACCTAATTAACATCTACTAGTACCACTACTTCCCTAACCTAATTAACATCTACTAGTATCACTATATACTACAAGCAACACTGCTACAACATTTTCTTCATTTTTTATTTTAAAAAACATCTATGAAAACAAAAACCCTAATTAAACCCTACTGCCCTAACTAACTTTGCTGTAAACCAAATTTTTTTCTCTAAACTAATTTTTTTGCTATAAACTAACTTTTGCTCTACTAATTTTTGCTCTAAAATGCAGAGAGAGAGAGAGGA
>NC_041382.1:387843694-387902910 GCF_002162155.2 Triticum dicoccoides | reverse complement strand
GACGGCGAATTGGGGAGACGGCGGAGAAGTGGGGCGAGGGATTTGGGGGAGCAGTGGTGGCCGGGGGGAGGAAAACCGCTGGTTAAGTGAAAAATAACGATAGCGTGTTTCTGAAAACACGCTCTAGCTAAGTTACCTACAGCGCGTTTTCAGAAAAGCGCTACTGCTATGCCTTTCTCCTTTTCCCCTTTTTTCATTTATTTTTCTTTACATTTTATTTTTTTCATCTCCCCTTTTTCTATTTCTTTCATTTTCATTTACTTTTCTACTTGTTTTTCATTTTATTTCATTTTCGTTAGCAGTAGCGCCTTACACCTAAACGCGCTGCTACAACAATATTAGCGGTAGCGTTGTTTAGAAAAGATCACTACTGATATGTCTCTGTCGTATCTATAATTTTTGATTGTTCCATGCCAATTTTCTACAACTTCCATATACTTTTTGGCAACTTTTTATACTAGTTTGGGACTAACATATTGATCCAGTGCCCAGTGCCAGTTCCTGTCTGTTGCATGTTTTTGGTTTCGCAGAATATCCATATCAAACGGAGTCCAAACGGGATAAAAACGGACGGAGATACTTTTCGGAATATTTGGAAAATCTGGAGGAAAAATCAGTGCGAACCAGTGTCTTAGGTGGGCACGAGGTAGGGGGGCGCCCCCCTAGGGCGCGCCCCTAACCCTCGTGACCCACCTGTAAGGCGGTTGACGCTCTTCTTTTGCCGCAAGAAAGCTAATTTTCGGAAAAAAAAATCACGTTGAAGGTTTCAGGCCAATCGGAGTTACGGATCTCCCCATATACACAAAACGGTGAAACACAGCTAGGAGAGAACGCAGAAACAGAAAGAGATGGAGAGACAGATCCAATCTCGGAGGGGCTCTCGCCCCTCCCATGCCATGGAGGCCAAGGACCAGAGGGGAAACCCTTCTCCCATCTAAGGAGGAGGTCAAGGAAGAAGAAGAAGAAGGGGGGCCCTCCCCCCTTGCTTCCAATGGCGCCGGAGTGCCACCGGGTGCCATCATCATCACCATCATCTTCACCGACAACTTCACCGCCTTCACCACCAACTCTTCCCCCCTCTATGAAGCAGTGTAACCTCTCTCTTACCCGCTGTAATCTCTACTTAAACATGGTTCTCAATGCAATATATTATTTCCCAATAATGTATGGGTATCCTATGATGTTTGAGTAGATCCGTTTTGTCCTAATGGCTATTTGATGATCAAGATTGGTTTGAGTTGCATGTTTTATTATAGGTGCTGTCCTATGGTGCTCTCCGTGTCGCGCAAGCGTGAGGGATTACTGCTGTAGGGTGTTGCAATATGTTTATGATTTTCTTATGGTGGGTGGCGTGAGTGAACAAAAGCACAGACCCAAGTAAGCAGGTTGTTTGCATATGGGATAAAGAGGACTTGATGCTTTAATGCTATGGTTGGGTTTTACCTTAATGATCTTTAGTAGTTGCGGATGCTTGCTAGAGTTCCAATCATAAGTGCATATGATCCAAGTAGAGAAAGTATGTTAGCTTATGCCTCTCCCTCAAATAAAATTGCAATAATGATTACCGGTCTAGTTATCGATTGCCTAGGGACAAATAACTTTCTCGTAACAACAAACTCTCTAATAAACCTAACTTAGTTGCGTCTTTATCTAAACAGCCCCTACTTTTTATTTACTTGCTCTTTATTATCTTGCAAACCTATTCAACAACACCTACAAAGTACTTCTAGTTCCATACTGGTTCTAGGTAAAGTGAACTTCAAGCGTGCGTAGAGTTGTATTGGTGGTCGATAGAACTTGAGGGAATATTTGTTCCGCCTTTAGCTCCTCATTGGGTCCGACACTCTTACTTATCGAAAGAGGCTACAATTGATCCACTATACTTTTGGGTTATCAAGACCTTTTTCTGGCACCGTTGCCGGGGAGCAATAGCGTGGGGTGAATATTCTCGTTGTGCTTGTTTGCTTTATCACTAAGTAATTTTTATTTGTTGTTCTTAGTTGTTCTTTATCTTTAGTTATGGATACGGAACACGAAATACCAAAAAAATTAGGTGTACTTGCTACTCATGGAGATGGGGAACCTCCTAAAACCCTCGATGTTGGTTATGTGAAAAATATTATGTACTACTTTAGTAATCCTGAGAAAACCCCATTCAATTATGTAATGGGAGTAACGTTGGATCAATGTGAATACTTTAGGGATTACCGCTTGACACAAAAAGGGAAACTATTATGGGATCAAATTCATATACTGAATTGGTATGCTAGGCAACTATGCTTGAGATATGATTATACTTGTAGCTCTAAGGTGAAGGCTCCACACCTTCCCTTTTCATGTGAATTTAGTGATAATGAAACCTTAGCTTCTTATGCTAATGGTATATATGATTACTATGATGTGGAACAAATAGAAGAATTTGTTGCTTTTAAGGGTGCTTATGAAATTGAATCTATGTTTAAAGAGTTTGAAGATTTTGATGATGCTGTTTATAGACCTGGAAATTTAGCTATCCTGAAATATTGTTATGAGAATTATGAATACAATTACGAAATTAATGCACTTATTAAGAAAGTCTCCGCAGTCCAAGAAGAGACTAATATTTCGCAGGAGTCTATGGAAGAAGAAATTGATGAAGCTGTGAGCTCATTGGATGAAAAAGATGAGAAACAGAGCGAAGAACAAAAGGAGGAAGAGCGGATTGATCACCCGTGCCCACCTTCTAATGATAGTAACTCTTCAACTCATACATTGTTTAATTCCCCTTCGTGCTTACCGAAGGATGATTGCTATGATGACTATTATGATCCCTTGGATTCTTTTGAAATATCCCTTTTTGATGATGCTTGCTATGCTTGTGGCCAAGATGCCAATATGAATTATGCTTATGGAGATGAACTTGCTATAGTTCCTTATGTTAAACATGAAATTATTGCTATTGCACCCACACATGATAGTCCTATTATCTTTTTGAATTCTCCCGACCACACTATATCGGAGAAGTTTGCCCTTATTAAGGAATATATTGATGGGTTGCCTTTTAACGTTACACATGATGATTTTGATAGATATAATATGCATTTGCTTGCTGCTCCTACTTGCAATTATTATGAGAAAGGAACTATATCTCCACCTCTCTATGTTTCCAATATGACAAAATTGCAAGAAACTGTTTATATTATGCATTGGCCTTTACTTTGTGTGCATGAATTGTTCTTTTATGACATGCCGATGCATAGGAAGAGAGTTAGACTTTGTCATTACATGATATATGTTACCTTGTGCTCACCACTAAATTACAAAGCATTGTTAATTAAAATTGGCTTTGATATACCTTGGGATCCGGGTGGATCCATTACTTGAGCACTATATGCCTAGCTTAATGGCTTTAAAGAAAGCGCTGCCAGGGAGACAACCCGGAAGTTTTAGAGAGTCATTTATTTCTGTTGAGTGCTTTCATATAGTTTAAAAACAACAAAAATAAAGAGGGGAACCCAAAACATTTTCTAAAAGAAAAGTGAAAGTGAGAGAGACGAGCATTGTGAAAGTGGGGGACGTCCTTAAACTTTGTTCGTGCCCATGGGAACTTTGTGAATCTTAATTACAGAAACCTTTCAACAAAAATAATTATCCCCTTGTACAATTCCATTGTATTATAAAAATAATGTGCCAATGTTTGCCTTTAGGATGTTTACATTTGCTTGATGGTTTGTACGGTGCAGGACAGAAACTTTGGCTGTAGTGCGCAATTTTACATTTTTAGCCGGAACATCAAATGGTTCTGACTATTTTTGCACTGTCTTCCTATACAAATTTTTTATTTTTCCTAATTTTGGTAGAATTGTTCAAGTATCAGAAGTATGGTGAATGTTCAGATTATTACAGACTGTTCTGTTTTAGACAGATTCTGTTTTTGACGCATAGTTTGCTTGAAACTATTGATTTATATTAGTGGATTAAGCCACGATAAAGTTATATTACAGTAGACACAATGCAAAAACAAAATATGAATTGGTTTGCAACAGTACTTAGAATAGTGATTTGCTTTATTATACTAACGGATCTTACCGAGTTTTCTGTTAAAGTTTTGTGTGGATGAAGTGTTCGATGATTGAGAAGGTTTCGATGTGAGAAAAAGGAAGAGAGGCAAGAGCTCAAGCTTGGGGATGCCCGAGGCACCCCAAGTAAATATTCAAGGAGACTCAAGTGTCTAATTTTGGGTATGCTGGGAAGGCATCCCCTCTTTCTTCAACAAGTATCGGTATGTTTTCGGATTCGTTTCGTTCATGCGATATGTGCAATCTTGGAGCGTCTTTTGCATTTAGTTTTCATTTTTTCTTTTATGTACCATGCTGGTATGAGATAGTCCTTGGTTGATTTATAGAATGCTCTATGCACTTCACTTATATCTTTTGAGTATGGCTTTATAGAATGATTCATGTGATTCACTTATATCATTTGAAGTTTGGATTGCCTGTTTCTCTTTACATAGACAACCGCCATTTGTAGAATGCTCTTTTGCTTCACTTATATTTGTTAGAGCACGGGCATATCTTTTGTAGAAAGAATTAAAATCTCTTTCTTCACTTATATCTATTTAGAGAGATGACAGGAACTGGTCATTCACATGGTTAGTCATAAAATCCTACATAAAACTTGTAGATCACTGAATATGATATGTTTGATTCCTTGCAATAGTTTTGCGATATAAAGATGGTGATATTAGAGTCATGCTAGTTGGTAGTTGTGGATTAGTAGAAATACTTTTGTTGAAGTTTGTGATTCCCGTAGCATGCACATATGGTGAACCGTTATGTGATGAAGTCGGAGCATGATTTATTTATTGATTGTCTTCTTTATGAGTGGCGGTCGGGGACGAGCGATGGTCTTTTCCTACCAATCTATCGGCCTAGGAGCATGCGCGTAGTACTTTGTTTAAATGACTAATAGATTTTTGCAATAAGTATGTGAGTTCTTTATGACTAATGTTGAGTCCATGGATTATACGCACTCTCACCCTTCCACCATTGCTAGCCTCTCTAGTACCGCGCAACTTTCGCCGGTACCATAAACCCACCATATACCTTCCTCAAAACAGCCACCATACCTACCTATCATGGCATTTCCATAGCCATTCCGAGATATATTGCCATGCAACTTCCATCATCATCATATACATGACTTGAGCATCATTGTCATATTGCTTTGCATGATCGTAAGATAGCTAGCATGATGTTTTCATGGCTTGTCCCTTTTTTGATGTCATTGCTACGCTAGATCATTGCACATCCCGGTACACCACCGGAGGCATTCATACAGAGTCATATCCTTGTTCTAGATATCGAGTTGTAATATCGAGTTGTAAGTAAATAAAAGTGTGATGATCATCATTATTAGAGCATTGCCTAGTGAGGAAAGGATGATGGAGACTATGATTCCCCCACAAGTCGGGATGAGACTCCGGACTTTAAAAATAAAGAAAAGAGGCCAAAGAAGCCCACCAAAAAATAAAAAAATAAAAAAAATGAGAGAAAAAGAGAGAAGGGGCAGTGCTACTATCCTTTTTCCACACTTGTGCTTCAAAGTAGCACCATGTTCTTCATATAGAGAGTCTCTTGAATTATCACTTTCATATACTAGTGGGAATTTTCATTATTGAACTTGGCTTGTATATTGCGATGATGGGCTTCCTCAAATGCCCGAGGTCTTCATGATCAAGCAAGTTGGATGCACACCCACTTAGTTTCAGTTGGAGCTTTCATATACTTATAGCTCTAGTGCATCTGTTGCATGGAAATCCCTAACCACTCATATTGATATCGATTGATGGGCATCTCCATAGCCTGTTGATACGCCTAGTTGATGTGAGACTATCTTCTCCTTTTTGTCTTCTCCACCATCATATTATATTCCACCTATAGTGCTATATCCATGGCTCATGCTCATGTATTGTGTGAAAGTTGAAAAGGTTTGACAACGTCAAAAGTATGAAACAATTGCTTGGCTTGTCATCGGGGTTTTGCATGATGTGAATATTTTGTGTGGTGAAGATGGAGCATAGCTAGACTATATGATTTTGTAGGGATAACTTTCTTTGGCCATGTTATTTTGAAAAGACATGATTGCTTTATTAGTAGGCTTGAAGTATTATTGTTTTAATGTCAAATGATAGACTATTGCTTTGAATCACTCGTGTCTTAATATTCATGCCATGATTAGACATATGATCAAGATTATGCTAGGTAGCATTCCACATCAAAAATTATCTTTTTTATCATTTACCTACTCGAGGACGAGCAGGAATTAAGCTTGGGGATGCCGATACGTCTCCGTTGTATCTATAATTTTTGATTGTTCCATGCCAATATTCTACAACTTCCATATACTTTTTGGCAACATTTTATACTATTTTTGGGACTAACATATTGATCCAGTTCCCAGTGCCAGTTCCTGTCTGTTGCATGTTTTTAGTTTCGTGGAATATCCATATCAAACGGAGTCCAAACAGGATAAAAACGGACGGAGATACTTTTCGGAATATTTGGAAAATCTGGAAGAAAAATCAACACGAACCAGTGTCCGAGGTGGGCACGAGGTAGGGGGCGCCCCCCCTAGGGCGCGCCCCTGACCCTCGTGACCCACCTGTAAGGCGGTTGACGCTCTTCTTTTGCCGCAAGAAAGCTAATTTTCGGAAAAAAAATCACGGCGAAGGTTTCAGGCCAATCGGAGTTACGGATCTCCATATATACATGAAACGCTGAAACAGAGCCAGGAGAGAACGCATAAACAGAGAGAGACGGAGAGACAGATCCAATCTCGGAGGGGCTCTCGCCCCTCCCATGCCATGGAGGCCAAGGACCAAAGGGGAAACCCTTCTCCCATCTAAGGAGGAGGTCAAGGAATAAGAAGAAGAAGAAGGGGGGGCCTCTCCCCCTTGTTTCCGGTGGCGCCGGAGTGCCACCGGGGGCCATCATCATCACCGTCATCTTCACCAACAACTTCGCCGCCTTCACCACCAACTCTTCCCCCCTCTTTGCAGCGGTGTAACCTATCTCTTACCCGCTGTAATCTCTACTTAAACATAGTGCTCAACGCTATATATTATTTCCCAATGATGTATGGCTATCCTACGATGTTTGAGTAGATCCGTTTTGTCCTAATGGCTATTTGATGATCAAGATTGGTTTGAGTTGCATGTTTTATTATTGGTGCTGTCCTATGGTGCTCTCCGTGTCACGCAAGCGTGAGGGATTCTCGCTGTAGGGTGTTGCAATATGTTTATGATTTTCTTACGGTGGGTTGCGTGAGTGAACAGAAGCACATACCCGAGTAAGTAGGTTGTTTGCGTATGGGATAAAGAGGACTTGATGCTTTAATGCTATGGTTGGGTTTTACCTTAATGATCTTTAGTAGTTGCGGATGCTTGCTATAGTTCCAATCATAAGTGCATATGATCCAAGTAGAGAAAGTATGTTAGCTTATGCCTCTCCCTCAAATAAAATGGCAATAATGATTACCGGTCTAGTTATCGATTGCCTGGGGACAAATAACTTTATCGTAACAACAAACTCTCTACTAAACCTAACTTAGTTGTGTCTTTATCTAAATAGCCCCTACTTTTTATTTACTTGCTCTTTATTATCTTGCAAACCTATCCAACAACACCTACAAAGTACTTCTAGTTTCATACTGGTTCTAGGTAAAGCGAACTTCAAGCGTGCGTAGAGTTGTATCGGTGGTCGATAGAACTTGAGGGAATATTTGTTCTTCCTTTAGCTCCTCGTTGGGTTCGACACTCTTACTTATCGAAAGAGGCTACAATTGATCCCCTATACTTGTGGGTTATCTGCTACTACTATGTATAGCCTATCGTCTTAGTGGTGGGAATTTTAGTAGTAGCGCTTTTACCATGGGACACGCTACCGCTATATATGTATCTGCAGCGCGGTTATTCTGCACGCGCTACTGTTGTGTAGCTGTAGCGCGGATTTTAACAAGCGCTACTGCTAAAGTTCTGTGTATAAGGTTTTCCCTAGTAGTGGAACTTTTAGTGGCGAGGTTAGTGAATATGGCAATGAAATCTCATCATGTACTATTGTAACATTATTGTATAATTATATACAATCATTACCCACTGTATTATATCACAATTATATGGCCCCAAGTCAAGGAGGCTTCAACTAGAATTCAAACATACACAAATAATGAAGCTATAACAGCAATCTGTGAAAACATGACAGTCTGTAAAGATTTGAACATCCACCATACTTCTGTAACTCAAAAAATTCTAAACAATTAGGACAAAATAAATTTTTTGTATATAATGACATTGCAAAAAGTTTCAGAACTGTTTGACGTTCCAGTAAAAAATGTAAAATCACGAACTACAGCCAAAGTTTCTGTTTTGCACCGCACAAACCAACAAGCAATTTAATCATCCTAAAGTCAAACCTTGGCACATTATTTTTATAATACAATGGAATTGTACAAGGGGATAATTCTTTTTGTTGAAAAAAGTTTATGTAATTAAGATTCACACAGTTTCGATGGGCATGAACAAAGTTCAAGGCTAGCTCCCACTTCCACGGTGCTCGTCTATCTCACTTTCACTTTTCTTTTTGTGAAGTTTTAAGTTCCCCTCTATATTTTGTTTTTAAACTTTATAAAAGCACTCAAAAGAAATAAATGACTCTCTAAAACTTCTGGGTTGTCTCCCTAGCAGCGCTTTCTTTAAAGCCATTAAGCTAGGCATAAAGTGCTCAAGTAATGGATCCACCCGGATCCCAAGGTATATCGAAGCCAATTTTAATTAGCAATGATTTGGCATTTAGTAGTGAGCACAAAGCAACATATATCAAGCAATGACGAAGTCTAACTCTCTTCCTATGCATCGGCATGTCATACAAGAACAATTCATGCACATCAAGTAAAGGCCAATACACAGCATAAATAGTTTCTTGCAATTTTATCATGTTAGAAACATAAAGAGGCGGAGATATAGCTCCTCTCTCATAATAATTGCAAGTAGGAGCAGCAAGCACATGCATATTATATTCATCAAAATCATCATGTGCAATGGTAAAAGGCAACCCATCAATATAATCCTTAACAAGAGCAAACTTCTCCGATATAGTGTAGTTGGGAGAATTCAAAAAGATAATAGGACTATCATGTGTGGGTGCAATAGCAACTATGTCATTCTTAATATAAGGAACTATAGAAAGTTCATCTCCATAAGCATAACTCATATTGGTGTCTTGACCACAAGCATCAAGTTCATCTAAAAGGGATATTTCAAATGAACCAAGGGGTCATAGCAATTATGGTAGCATTCATCCTTCGGTAAGAATGAAGGGGGATTAAATAATGTATGAGTTGAAGAGTTAATATCATTAGAAGGTGAGCACGGGTAGCTAATCCGCTCTTCCTCTGTTTGTTCTTCGCTCTCCTCATCATGTTCTTCATCCAATGGGCTCGCAGTTTCATGACTTCCTTCTTCCATAGACTCCTACAAGATATTATTCTCTTCTTGGATAGCGGAGTTATTCTCAATAAATACATCAGTATCGTAATTTTATTTATAATTATCATAGCAATATTTAAGGATAGCAAGATTTTCATGTCTATAAACTAAATCATCAAAATCTTCAAACTTTTCAAACAAAGATTAAATTTCATATGCATCCTTAAAGGCAACAAATTCTTCTATTCGTTCCACATCATAATTATCATATATACCATTAGCATAAGAAGCTAAGGTTTCATTATCACTAAATTTGCATGAAAATGGATGATGTGGAGCATTCATCCTAGAGCAACATGTATAATCATATCTAGAGCATAGATTCCAAGCATACCACTTCAATATATGAATTTGATCCCATAACAATTTCCCTTTTTGTGTCAAGCGATAATCCCTAAAGTATTCACGTCGATCCAACATTACTCCCATTATAGAGTTGAATGGGGTTTTCTCAGGATTATCAAAGTAGTGCATAATATCTTTCACATAACAAGCATCTAGGGTTTTAGGAGGTTCCCCATTTCCATGAGTAACAGGTACAACTATTTTTTTGTGTTTCGTGTTCCATATCCATAACTAAAGATAGAGAACAACTTAGAACGGGAAACGAAAACTACTTGGTGATAAAGCAAACAAGCACACACAAGAATATTCACCCCACGCTATAACTCCCCGGCGATGGCGCCAGAAAAAGGTCTTGACAACCCACAAGTATAGGGGATCGTTTGTATCCTTCTTCGATAAATAAGAGTGTAGAACCCAATGAGGAGCTAAAGGTAGAACAAATATTCCCTCAAGTTCTATCGACCACTGATACAACTCTACGCACACTTGACGTTTGCTTTACCGAAAACAAGTATGAAACTATTTTGTAGGTGTGATCCTAGAACTACTTTGCAAGAATAAAACTAGAGGTATTTTGCAAGATAATAAAAGTTATGTGTTTAGTAAAAGGGTTTGTGTCAACAAGAAAGGTATTTGTCCCTAGGCAATCGATAGCAAGTACAGGTAATCATTCTTGTAATTTTATATGAGGGAAAGGCATGAGCTAACATACTTTCTATACGTGGATCATATGCACTTATGATTGGACCCCTAGCAAGCATCTGCAACTACTAAAGATCATTAAGGTCGTGAAACCCAATCATAGCATTAAGTATCAAGTCATCTTTACTCCCATACGTCATACCCCACTTACTCGGGTTTAAGCTTCTGTCACTCTCGAAACCCACCATAAGCGAACCGTGAACATATTGCAACACCCTACAGTGGGGCCCCTCACGTTTGCGTGAGAACGGAGGGCACTGTAGGACAGCACAAAAAATAAAATATACAATCATACCAACCAAGATCACGATTAATCCATAGAACAAAACAGATCTAGTCAAACATCATAGGATAACCATAGATCATTTGGAAATAATATATGGAGTTGAGCACCATGTTTAAGTACAGATTACAGTAGGTAGAAGAGGTGTCACACCGCTGCATAGAGGGGGAGAAAGTTTGTGTTGACAATAGCAAGATTGTTGATGTAGATCGTCGTCCCGATCGTTGCCCCGGCGGCGCTTCGGCGCCACCGGAAGCAAGCGGGAGAGAGTCCCCCTTCTTCTTCTTCCTTGGCCTCCCCCTAGATGGGAGGAGAGTCCCCCCTCTGGTCCAAGGTCTCCATGGTGGTGGAGGGGCGGGAGCCCTCCGAGATTGGATCCCCCTCTCTGTTCTCTTCTTTTTTGCGTTTTTCAGATCTGGCCGAAAACCATTTCTTATATTACGGGAGATCCGTAACTCCGATTGCGCTGAGATTTTATCACGATTTTTTCTGTATATAAGCTTCCTTGCACCCGAAGTAGATCTCCAACCGACGTTCGAGGAGGGCACAACCCACCACCACGCGCCAGGGGCCTCTGGCGCACCCTGATGTCTTGTGGGTTGTGTGGGCCTCCATTTGCGGTGATTCCAACTCCCAAAAATCATATATATTCCAAAATAATTCTTCGTAAATTTTTATCATGTTTGGACTTTGTTTGATATGGATTTTCTGTGAAACAAAAACATGCATTAAACAAGAACTGGCACTTGGCACAAAATAAGTAAGTTAGTCCAAATATATCATATAAAAAGTTGCCAAAAGTATGTAAAAGTTGAATAATATTGGCATGAAACAATCAAAAATTATAGATACGACGGAGACGTATCACCGCCTCGCGAGCGGTATGAGCACACAAAAGAGAAATTTATTTTGAATATTAGAGATGGCACATAAAAATTTGCTTAGTACGGCAAAAGAATACCTCATATAGGTAGGTATAGTGGACTCATGTGGCAAAAACTGGTTTAAAGAATTTTGGATGCACAAATAGTGATCATACTTACTGCAAAGTGAAGGCTAGCAAAAGATTGAGAAGCGACCAACCAAGAAAGGAATGATCTCATAAGAGAGCATTAAGCATAATTAACACTGAATAATGCACCACAAGTAGGATGTAATTTCACTGCATAACTATTGACTTTCGTGCTTGCATAGGGAATCACAAACCTTAAGACCAATATTCTTTCTAAAGCATAATTACTCATCAATATGACTCACATATCACATCATCATATCTCAAAACTGTTACTAAGAATCAAGTTTATTTTGTCCAATGATCTTCATGAAAGTTTTTATTATATCCCTCTTGGATATCTATCACTTTGGAACTAACTTTCGTGTGTTGCTTTTGATAAGCTCAAACAAATATAAGTGAAGATCATGAGCATAATATTTCTTTCTCTCAAATTAATTTAAGTGAAGCAAGAGAGAATTTCTTGAAAATTTTACTAACTCTCAAATAAATCTAAGTGAAGCAAGAGAGCATTTCTTCAAAAATACTAAAGCACACCGTGCTCAAAACGATATAAGTGAAGCACTAGAGCAAATCCATAGCTCATAAAAAATTTAAGTGAAGCATAGAGAGCAATTCTAACAAGTCATGGCATAATTTTGGCTATCCCAAATAGGTGTGTCCAGCAAGGAATCAATACTAAAAACACAAAACAAAACAAACAAATACTCATATCATACAAGACGCTCTAAGCAAAACACATAGCATGTGACGAATAAAAACATAGCTTCGAGTAAAATACCGATGGTCGTTAGAAGAAAGAGGGGATGCCACTCGGGGCATCCCCAAGCTTAGTTGCTTGCTTCTCTTTGGATAATAAGTTGGGGTGCCATGGGCATCCCCAAGCTTAGGCTCTTCTTACTCCTTATTCCTTCATCCATCGTAAGATAACCCAAAACTTGAAAACTTCAATCACACAAAACTCAACAAAACCTTCGTGAGATCCGTTAGTATAAGAAAACAAATCACTACTATAAGTACTGTAGAAAACCAATTAATATTTTATTCTTGCAGTATATATACTGTATTCCAACTTTTCTATGGAAAAATTTCATCAAAGAAAACCATAGAATTATCAAAACAAGCACAACGCAAAGAAAACAGAATCTGTCAAAAACAGAACAGTCTGTAGTAATCTGGATATTTCGAATACTTCTGTAACTCCAAAAATCTTGAGAACTTAGGAAAGACTGAGCAATTTTTCTATTAATGTTCTTCAAAAGGAATTGGTATTTTATCATGCTCTGGTTAAAAACGAGAATTGTTTTCATGAGCGCAAAAGTTTCTGTTTTTCAGCAAGATCAAACAATTATCACCCAAGAAGATCCTAAAGGCTTTTACTTGGCACAAAAACTAATTAAAACACAAAAAACAGAATCATAATAGTTTCATAATTGTTCTAACACTCAACAACAGAAATAAAAAAGCAAAAATAAATTTTATTCATTGGGTTGCCTCCAAACAAGCATTATTGTTGCACGCGCCTAGCTAGGCATAAAATTTCAATGATGCTCATGTGAAAAATAATAATTGAAACACGAAGAGAGAATAATGTAGCATGTGAAAACACATTTAAGTCTAACATACTTCCTATGCATAGGCTTTTTATAAGCAAACAAATTATCAAAACAAGCAAAGACTAGCATATGCAAGGAAGAAGAATAAAACATAGACAATCTCAACATGAAGAGAGGTAATTTAGTAGCATGAAAATTTCTACAACCATATTTCTCTCTCTCATAATAATTATATGTGGGATAATATTCAAATTCAACAATATAGTTATCACGTAACATATTCTCTATATGATCCACATGCATGCGACATTGACACTCTTCCAAAATAGTGGGATTATCATCAAATAAAGTCATGACCTCTCCAAGCCCACTTTCATCAAAAAATTCATAAGACTGAACACTCTCCAAATATTTGGGATTATTTTCACCTAAAGTTGACTCTTTTACAAACCCACTTTCAATATTATCACAAGCATAATCATCATGAGGTTTAAATAACATTTTAAGATCATAAGAATCATTAGCACCCCAATCATGATCATTGCAATAAGTAGTGGACATAGCAATATTAGCATCCCCAAGCTTGGGGCTTTGCATATTACTAACACAATTGACATTAATAGAATTTACAATAACATCATAGCAATCATGCTTTTCATTCAAGGGGCTATCATGAAACACTTTATAAATTCCTCTGTTTAACACTTCATCACAATTTTCAGATTCATGGATGTCAAGCAAAACTTCATAAAGGTAATCTCGTGAACTCAATTCATTAGAAATTGGTTCATCATAATTGGATCTTTTGAAAAGATTAGCAAGTAGATGAGGATCCATATCAATAGATTTTTAGCAAGCGAAGATGCAAGCAAATAGAAGACACATGGCAACATGAGCAAACATGAGATCTAACGAGAAAAAGGCGAACAAAAAAGAGGGCGAATAAAAATGGCAATTTTTTGTGAAGTGGGGGAGAGGAAAACGAGAGGCAAATGGCAAATAATGTAAATTGCGGGGAGATGAGATTTGTGATTAGGAACCTGGTGGATGTTGAAGATCCTCCCCGGCAACGGCGCCAGTAATTCCTTTTGATGCGGCTTGAAGCTATGTCGGTATTTCCCCAAAGAGGAAGTGTCGTGGACTTAAAACGGCAGATGCCCTAGCGAAAGGATGTAGGTGTGGACCCATCACACCTAGGTTAGCTTGAAGTGGTTAAAATGGTACAAAGGACACAGGGAGTTTTACCCAGGTTCGGCCCCTCTCAAGGAGGTAAAAGCCTACTCCTGCTTTAGGTTGTATTGCTAGGGTTTCGATTACTAGGGAGCGAATACGCTTGACCTAGTTCTTGATCAGTTATTTCTTATCCTAACCCGCCGCCGGGTCACCCCTTTATATACACAGGTTGATGCCCGGCGGCTTAAAGAGTCCCGGACGGCTCATACAAACATGTCCGGCTTAGTATCTAATTAAGCTTGCTTTACAATCACTACTGCAGGATGGTGCTAACGCGACACTACGATCAGAGACCCTTCGAGAAACTGTGTGCCATGAAATAATCGCAAACGGTGGTGTATGACAACCGCCAACAAAGGTGCAAAACATTTGTGATGGAGGATGCATCAAACACGGTTTAGATTTTAGTTGCGTGTGCGATGAAGGGCATACGGTTCAGTTCAATTAACTATTTGTGATGAGGAGGAACAAAAGAAATGAGCAGCCATATGAAGGCATGTGCAATAAACAACATATGGTTCACTCGGATGAACTATTTGTGATTGGGCAAAACAAAAGAAACGGGCAGCCAAATGAAGGTTTGTGCGATATACAACATACGGTTCAGTCGGATGAACTGTTTGTGATTAGGCAACACAAAAGAAACAGTTAGCCAGATCAAGGTGTGTGCGATATACGGCATGTGGTTCACTCAGATGAACTGTTTGCATTGGCATAAGAGAACAGAAACGGTTCAACTTAACAAGACGTGTGTGTTGTGCGATGAGATTGCATACATGACAACAACATATATATATACATATATAGACACACACGCACACACACACACTTATAATTAAGGACATGCTTGCGTAACCAAATTAAACACCCACTTACATAGGTGGCTACTACAACCTTGGCATTTGCACACACCAAAGTAAACTATTACATGCATAATTACATAGGTGGCTACTACACACATGACATTTCCACACACCAACAATAAAGTAAACTATATATTACATGCATGATTAACTAGCATAAATGATCATCTGATCATCATCTACCTCTTGTGACGCTTGCTCTGCTTGTGGCTCGATCTGGGCTCGTCAATTTTGGTAACGAGGCACTTCCTCATGTCAACTATCCGCCTGTGCATCTCGTAGCATGTGTACACTCTCTTGGCCTCAAACCTGAGGTGAAGTTCATCCAGTTGCCGCATCCAAGCCCCGTGCCAGGATACGAGACTTGTTCTCTGGGCATCCTGCTTCATCTTTTCATAGTAGGGGTCGATGATTGCTGAGGCGAGTCCTTCTTCGTGATGCCCCAGACCTTGTAGTGGTCACGGATTTCGACAAGGTTCTTGTAGGCCAACCCCGTAACACTGAGCGCTTTTACATCGTTGGTGGTATCCACCGTGGCGAACTTGTAGTCAGTGTTGTCGACAAACCTGTTGAAATGGTCGCAAGGCTCTGTGGCCATGCAGTAGTGGTAGATGAGGACATGATGGTGCACACACAATAGGGCGACAGAAACCTTCTGATCTATGCCGGGACGACCGAAGGTGTACTGGAGGTCGATGCCGACCACCTTGTACTTGTCTCCAGAAAGCAACTGCTCAACGTTGTTGATGTAGTCGTCCACCACGGCCGGGTCGATGGTGTACACCACCGAACGATCCGTCTCCCTCGCGTGGGTTTCCACTCTATGCTCGCGAACTCCATTGCAGCACCGCCGGACATCCCCTCTCTATGTGTAGTCGTGGGTGTGCTTGTTGTGTTGTGGCGCACGAACAAAAGGTTGAAGAGACTAAGGTTATAATGGTCAGGGGAATTAAAGGGGCAGTTCTAATTTGCAGCGTGTAACTCCAACATGCCGCACGTTACTGCATCGCGTGGCAACACACGTGGCGCAACCGCATGCATATGGGGCCCCCGACGTGATCATGAGCACGCCCAACGTGCGCGGCCCAATGCTACCTCTTGAGCATGCATTGGTTTTCCCTTCAAGAGGAAAGGGTGATGCAGCAAAGCAGCGTAAGTATTTCCCTCGGTTTTTGAGAACCAAGGTATCAATCCAGTAGGAGACACACGCGAGTCACCTCGTACCTACACAAACAAATAAGAACCTCGCAACCAACACGATAAAGGGGTTGTCAATCCATTCACGACCACTTGCAAGAGTGAGATCTGATAGAGATGATAATAATAAGATAAATATTTTTGGTATTTTTATGATATAGATTGAAAGTAAAGATTGAAAAATAAAATAGATTGGAAACTTATATGATGGAGAATAGACCCGGGGGCCATAGGTTTCACTAGTGGCTTCTCTCAAGATAGCATAAGTATTACGGTGGGTGAACAAATTACTGTCGAGCAATTGATAGAAAAGCGAATAATTATGAGAATATCTAAGTATGATCATGTATATAGGCATCATGTCCGTGACAAGTAGACCGACTCCTGACTGCATCTACTACTATTACTCCACACATCGACCGCTATCCAACATGCATCTAGAGTATTAAGTACATAAGAACAGAGTAACGCATTAGGTAAGATGACATGATGTAGAGGGATAAACTCATGCAATATGATATAAACCCCATCTTTTTATCCTCGATGGCAACAATACAATACGTGTCGTTTCCCCTACTATCACTGGGATCGAGCACCGCAAGATTGAACCCAAAGCTAAGAACTTCTCCCATTGCAAGAAAGATTAATCTAGTAGGCCAAAACAAACTGATAATTCGAAGAGACTTGCAAAGATAACCAACCATACATAAAAGAATTCGGAGAAGATTCAAATATTTTTCATAGATAATCTTGATCATAAACCCACAATTCATCGGATCTCGACAAACACACCGCAAAAGAAGATTACATCGAGTAGATCTCCAAGAGAATCGAGGAGAACTTTGTATTGAGATCCAAAGAGAGAGAACAAGCCATCTAGCTAATAACTATGGACCCGAAGGTCTAAGGTAAACTACTCACACATCATTGGAGGGGCTATGGTGTTGATGTAGAAGCCCTCCATGATCAATGCCCCCTCCGGCGGAGCACCGGAAAAGGCCCCAAGATGGGATATCATGAGTACAAAAGGTTGCTGCGGTGGAATTAGGTTTTCGTGGTGCCCTCTGATGATTTCAGGGTACGTAGGTATATATAGGAGGAAGAAGTAGGTCGGTGGAGCAACGAGGGGCCCACGAGGTGGAGGGCGCGCCCAGGGGGTAGGCGCGCCCCCTGCCTCATGGCCTCCTCATTGATTGCTGGACGTCCACTCCAAGTCCTTTGGATCACGTTTGTTCCAAAAATCATACCCCCGAAGGTTTCATTCCATTTGGACTCCATTTGATATTCTTTTTCTGCAAAACACTGAAATAGGCAAAAAACATCAATTTGGGCTGGGCCTCCGGTTAATAGGTTAGTCCCAAAAATAATATAGAAGTGTAGAAATAAGCCCATTAAACATCCAAAACACAATATATATAATAGCATGGAACAATGAAAAATTATAGATACGTTGGAGACGTATCAAGCATCCCCAAGCTTAATTCATCCTCGTCCTCGAGTAGGTAAATGATAAAAACAGAATTTTTGATGTGGAATGCTTCCTAAGATGTTTCTCAATGTAATTTTTCTTTATTGTGGCATGAATGTTCAGATCCGAAAGATTCAAGATAAAAGTTTAATATTGACATAAAAATAATAATACTTCAAGCATACTAACTAAGAAATCATGTCTTCTAAAAATAACATGGCCAAAGAAAGTAATCCCTACAAAATCATATAGTCTGGCTATGCTCTATCTTCATCGCACAAAATATTAAATCATGCACAGCCCCGATGACAAGCCAAGCAATTGTTTCATACTTTTGATGTTCTCAACTTCAACTTTCATGCAATACATGAGCGTGAGCCATGGACATAGCACTATAGGTGGAATAGAATGGTGGTTGTGGAGAAGACAAAAAGGAGAAGATAGTCTCACATCAACTAGTGTCGGAGTAATGGGCCACGGGTAGGCTAACCCAGGCCCTGAACCTTTCAAGACATCGAGGCAGGCTGCACCCCTCAAGACCCCAGGACAAAGAGCCGCCTTCTGATTGTCGGCGGCAAGGCGGCCGACTGCCCACTCGCGGCCGAGTCCTGAGGACGACTTCAGGATGAGCCGACTCCTGACTCGCGACTTCCAGAGAAGCCGACCATGGGGAGTCGGCCCGCGACGCCAACAACCCCCATGTCCTCATAAAGAGGGACGGGACGGGGAGTGGCCATAGTAAGGTCCACTCCCACCCTTTTCCAAGGGCAGGCGTGGCCGCAGTACACCGTACCCGCGGAGATCTCCGCCCGGTGCGACACTGTTGCCATGTCGGCCCTGACGTCAGCCCCAGTGGGCGGAATCCTGTTCCCACGACGGCCTACCGGTAAGACCCAGGGACGACGGGTCCCACTAGTCGGCGGGCATACGGAAGACGGCGAGAGCGCTACCAGTTGGCCCAGTTGGGACTCGGCCCCCAGGAGTCGGCCGGCCCCTCCCACGGGTCCCACGCGCCATTAACCAGACGCGACAGGGAATGGCAACAGTGATCGCCCGCCAGACGGCGGAGCTGTTGCCACGACCCCATGACCGAGCCCACGTCATTAGAAGCACGGCTACAGTAATCTGCAGCCGGTAAGACCCGCCCGCGGCGAACACGGCCTGTCGGCTCCGTAGCAAGCCAGTCGGCGGGCCCCAGGAGTCGGCGGATAAGACAACGGCCAGAGAGACTGATGGTTGGGCCCGCGTCCAGCCGGATTACCATTGTACCCCTGGGGGGTAGGCCTATATAAACCCCCCAGGGTACCCATGCAAAGGGTTGGAATCCATTAGCACTAGACCAGATCACATAGGAAGGAGAGAGCTAGCCTAGCCTTCTCCTACCTCTAGGAAACAGCTCAAGGAGCAACCGTGTACACACTTTGCCATAGTGATCATGCGGAGACCCCGCAGAGCAGCAGTAGGGGTGTTATCTCCACGGAGAGCCCCGAAGCTGGGTAAGATTCGCCGGCGTGCATGCCTTCGCCTTATCCAGTTTCCAGGCACCGGCGATGTTCTACTTGCTCCCACCTTGATAAGCCATCCTTTGGCATATGTCGCACCCAACCCCCGATATTTGGCGCCCACCATGGGGCCTGGTGCACCGTCATCCGGAGACCTGCTCTGGACGGGAACCCTTTTCCTCCTTGGCGAGCGCAGCCAGCCCGGCACGCCAGACGGAGTTTGCGCCGACGCACTGCACGGTGCTGAGATCGCCTGCGCAGCCAGCTGCCTCGCCGATCTTGTCGGCGAGGTTCGCCTCTCTGATGAGCCTGCATCCGACGCAGGCACGGGCGGCCCCGAGAGCCTCCTCACGGGCCTCCTTGACCAACTCCACGTCGCCGGCGAGCCTGCCGTGGACTTGGAGTCTATAGGCTCCATCGACCCGATGCTGGTCGACTCTGACACCGCGTCGCTCGACGCGTTCCCCACCAACGTGGTGGTCTACGACAAGCCGCTCCCTCACGTGGAGAGCGACAGAAGCACCGTCACAGAGGTGCTCGTCATCGGTCATGATGAGCATTCCGGCGGAGGAGCGCATGACCCACTTGGCACGGCACTGAAGACCTGACCGCGCCCATTCCGGAAGACGCTGACGCGGAGACGCTGGAGGCGCGCCGTCTTCAGCTCGTTGAAGGCGCGAAGAAGCTGGCTAGCATGAGACGCTTGTTAGAAGCCTACCAGCGTGAGATGGATCGTGCTGTAGGTGGCTCGCCAGCCCCAACTGGGCCCAACCGCCTAGGCGCGGTCCAGCAGCGTGGCGTGGCCATCGCCAACCTATTCGGGGCAAATCGCCCTGTATACGCCACGCCTGCGGAGAACATTCGAGCCACCCAAGCGGCAGAGGACGAGCTGGACAACTTCGAGGGTGAAGAGCGCCGCCTAATGACGGAGCGAGTCCAGCGGCTCCTTGACGCGGCCGCCGCGCAGAACGAGGTCGGCTGCCGCACAGAGGCGCCGCAGCGACAAAACGACGACCCGCCTCCACGCCGAGACCAAGGCGTGACGTCTCGGACGCCAACTGACGGCGCCCGTGGAAGAAAAGACAAGGATCCGGCTGTCAGCCGCAGTCGGACTCGCATTACCATAGAGCGCGACCAAGACGGCCGCCCAAGAGCAGTGGAACGCGGGACAAATGTCTGCCTCCTCCTCTTCGCAAGGAAAGGCGAGTCTCCCCGCCGCCTCTTGACCATCCGACTCTCGGCGACCGCCTTGGCCACCGAGAGGGAGTCGGAGAAAACGACGCCCGCCACTGGATCGACCGACTTCACCGATCCCTGGCGCTAGAAGAAGAAGATGAGTTGGGTCCGCCTTGTTTCGGGCTCCGCATTCGAGACGAGCCCTTTCCCAAAGGGTTCACGCTCCCAAGAGACACGCCCAAGTACACCGGCTCCGTGAAGCCGGAGGACTGGCTGGTTGACTACTCCACGACTGTCAACATAGAGAACGGCAACAAGCGTGTTGCCGTAAAATATGTTATGCTCATGCTCCAAGGCACGGCCTGGACATGGCTGAACAGCCTAAAGCCCCACAGCATCAACAGCTGGGTCGACTTCACCGATGCATTCGTTCGCAACTTCACAAGCACGTACAAGCTTCCTCCCAAGCCTCGCCAGCTTTCCTTGTGCGTGCAAGGCCCCAATGATTCGACTCACGACTACCTCATGCATTGGGCCGAGCTTCGGAACTCTTGCGAGGGCGTGCACGAGGTGCAGGCTATCGAGTACTTCACCGCTTGGTGTAGAGAAGGCACCCTCCTCAAGCACAAGCTCCTCTGCGACGAGCCAGAAACCCTCGACGAGCTGCTGATCATAGCAGACAAGTATGCCACGGCCGACTCCTCCATGAAGGCGGAGATTCAAGTTAGTGCGACTGGCAAAGTGGCCCCTCAGGCTCCTAGAACTCCGGCTGGAGACGCCAGTCGGCGACTACAATAGAGCGACCACAAGCGCAAGGCCCCACAGCCGGCTTCCAGCAGCCGACAGGTGGCGATAGTCGAAGACCAGCAGCCGGAAGGGCAACCTCCACCCAAGCAGCAGAAAGGCGGCAAGCCCAACTGGTTGCCGGCTTTCTCATACGAGCAGACTCTGGATGGTCCTTGCAAGTTCCATAGCGGCGCGAAGCCGTCGAACCACACCACCTGGAAGTGCCACTGGCTCACCAGGATCGCCAAAGGAGATGGCCTCCTGCCTTCCCCGCCTTCTAGGCAGCCGCCTCCGCCTCCGCCCCAGCAGCCGGCTGTCAGGCCAGTCGGCGCAGTACAAGACGAGTACCCCGAAGAGCACGGAGCCCATGTGGTATTTACCAGCGTGGCTGATGACCGACGCAGCAGGCGGCTGCGGCAGCAAGAGGTGAATGCAGTAGCATCAGTGATACCAGAATTCATGCACTGGTCCGAGAAGCCTATCAGCTAGAGCAGAGCTGATCACCCAGAGGTAATGCCGAGTCCGCGCTCCTATGCCTTGGTCTTGGATGCCACCTTTGCCACGGATAGACGAGCTGCTCGTTTCTCGTGAGTTCTGATAGACGGAGGCAGCAACATCAACATCCTGTACAAGGACACCATGGAGAAATTAGGAATCAAGCAAAGACAGCTTCAGAACAGCCGGACTGTATTCCACGGCATTGTTCCTGGCCTTTCCTGCTCACCAATCGGCTAGATCCTGATGGACGTCCTCTTTGGAGACAAAGATCACTTCCGCCGAGAGTCAGTTTAGTTTGAGGTGGTGGATCTCGAGAGCCCATACCATGCATTACTTGGCCGACCCGCCCTGGCCAAGTTCATGGCGGTCCCCCACTACGCCTACCTCAAGATGAAGATGCCTAGTTCCAAGGGGATTCTGACAGTAGCCGGCGACTACCGGAAGTCGTCTGCCTGTGCGGCTGAAAGTAGTCGGTTGGCCGAATCCCTGGTGATCGCGGCCGAGAAGCGGCTCCTTGACCGGGTTGTGGTGATGGCCGGCAAGCAGCCAGAGGTGTCACCTAACCCCAAGGAGTCGGAGGCTGAGGGTTCGTTCAAGCCGGCCAAAGAGACGAAGAAGATACCCTTGGACCCGGAGCGCCTAGAGAGGTACGCTGTCATAGGCGCAAACCTCGTCAGCAAATAGGAAGGCGAGCTCGTCGATTTCCTCCGTGAGTTTCGGGACATCTTTGCATGGTCCCCCAAATACATGCCAGGTGTACTGACGGAATTCGCCGAGCACAAGTTACATGTCTGATCTGATGTGAAGCCAGTAAGGCAGCCCTTGCGCCACCTATCAGAAGAAAAGAGAAGACTTGTCGGAGAAGAGATAGCCCGACTCCTAGCAGCCGGATTCATTATGGAAGTATTCTTTCCAGAGTGGCTAGCCAACCCGGTCCTGGTACTGAAGAAGAACAAGCAGTGGCGAATGTGTATTGACTACACAAGCCTCAACAAGGCTTGCCGCAAGGACCCGTTTGCTTTGCCAAGAATTGATCAAGTGATAGACTCCACAGCCGGATGCGACCTGTTGAGCTTCTTAGATGCATATTCAGGATATCACCAGATCAAGCTGAACACGGCTGACAGACTGAAGACCGCCTCCATCACACCGTTTGGAGCCTTCTGCTACCTGACCATGACATTCGGCTTGAGGAATGCCGGCGCCACCTTTCAGCGTTGCATGCAGAAGTGCCTCCTCAAGCAACTCGGCAGAAACACCCACGTTTACGTGGACGATGTGGTGGTGAAGACAGAGAAGCATGGAACACTGCTGGAAGACCTCAAGGAGACCTTTGAGAACCTGTGTCGATTCCAGATCAAGCTCAACCCTGATAATTGCGTCTTCGGAGTACCAGCCGGCCTACTCCTTGGCTTCCTGGTCTTTGAACGCGGCATAGAGTGCAACCCTGTAAAGATCAAGGCCATTGAGAGGATGGAGGTACCCAGCCGACTGCTGGACGTGCAAAAGTTCACTGGCTGCTTGGCGTCCATCAGCCGATTCATCAGTCGGCTGGGTGAGAAAGCTCTCCCCTTATACCAGCTCATGAAGAAGACCACTTTTTTCGAGTGGAACCACAAGGCGGATGAAGCCTTTCTCCAGTTGAAGATGATGTTGACTACTCCACCCATTCTGGCGGCTTTGACTCCTAAGGAGCCCATGCTCCTGTACATCGCCGCCACCAGCCGGGTAGTCAACATAGTCATTGTAGTGGAACGCAAGGAGGAAGGCAGGGCACTACCTGTCCAGAGACCGGTATATTACCTGAGCGAAGTGCTGTCGTCCTCCAAGCAGAACTACTCCCACTACCAGAAGATGTGCTATGGCGTGCACTTTGCCGCCAAGAAGCTGAAGCCTTACTTTCAAGAGCATCCAATCACTGTGGTCTGCACGGCCCCACTTGCCGAGATCATCGGAAGACGAGATGCTTCTGGCCGAATGGCCAAATGGGCCATAGAGTTGGCTCCCTACACCATCTACTACCAGCCCCGCACCGCCATCAAGTCACAAGCACTGTCCGACTTCCTCATCGACTGGGCCGAGACCCAGTACCTACCACCAGTGCCCGACTCCACCCATTGGCGGATGCATTTCGACGGCTCCAAGATGCGCACCGGCTTGGGAGCCGGCGTTGTCCTCACTTCTCCTAAAGGCGACAACCTCAAATATGCACTGCAAATCCACTTTTCGGCCTCCAACAACATCGCCGAATACGAGGCGCTCATTCACGGGCTCCGGCTTGCCAAAGAACTTGGCATTCGCCGGATCCTGTGTTATGGCGACTCCGACTTAGTGGTCCAGCAGTCGTCTGGCGACTGGGACGCCAAAGATGCAAACATGGCGAGTTACCATTTCCTCATGCAGCAACTTAGTGGATATTTCGAGGGGTGCGAGTTCCTCCATGTGCCAAGAAACGACAACAACCAAGCAGACACCCTGGCACGAATCGGCTCCACCCGCCAAGCAATACCATCCGGCGTCGCCCTTCAGCGCCTCCTCAAGCCGTCTGTCAAGCCTTCACCAAAATCAGACTCCATCTTTGTGTCGGCTCCTCCCGAAGAATCGGATCCGACTCCAGAGCTCCGGCAGACGGTACGAGGATTTTGGCAGATGGCTCCAAAGCCGCCACAGTCGAAGCCGGCCCAGGGACTGCAGAACCCGACCCGGGGACTATGGCGGCCAGCCCAAAGACTCCAGAACTCGGCCCGAGGGCTGCACCAGACGGCCCGGGGACTTCATTAATCCAGCAAGCAGTTGCTGACTCCAGCCCGCCGCCTCCCAGCCCAGCCGCTCTCGTCCAAGTCGCAGTTCTGGCAGTCGAAGAAATAGCAGCACCCTCATGGGCCCAGCCCAACCTCAAATTCCTGGTGAGCAAGGAGCTGCCGACTGATGACACCTCAGCTCGGCAAGTACAACGCCGAGCGGCAGCCTACACCATAGTCAATAGAGAGCTGGTCAGGCGCAGCGTCACTGATGTCTACCAGCGCTGCGTAGAGCCAGAGCAAGGCCAAGCAATTCTCAAAGACATCCATCAAGGCGAGTGCGGCCACCATGCGGCTTCAAGAGCACTCGTCGCCAAAGCCTTTCGACACGGTTTCTTCTGGCCAATGGCCTTAGAAGAGGCCAAGGAATTGGTCCAAAAATGCAAAGGGTGCCAGAAGTTCCGCTCCAAGCCGCATCGGCCGGCTTCTACACTCAAGACCATCCCCATTGCCTGGCCCTTCGCAGTTTGGGGCCTAGACATGGTGGGACCATTCAAGACGGCGCGAGGTGGCCTAACTCACTTACTTGTCGCGGTGGACAATTTCACCAAGTGGATAGAAGCGAAGCCAATCAAGAAGATGAATGGTCTGACTGCCGTGACTTTCATCTCTGACATCACAATTCGGCAAGGCGTACCACACAACATCATCGCCGACAACAACAAGAATTTTGCCAAAGGCGCCTTGGCCCATTTCTCCGTGACACAGGGCATCCGACTGGACCTAGCATCCGTCGCCCATCCGCAGTCAAACGGCCAGGTGGAGCGAGCAAACGGCCTCATCCTGTCCAGCATCAAGCCCCGACTAGTCGAGCCTCTGGAGCGCTCGGCTGGCTGCTGGCTCGATGAGTTGCCAGTCATCCTCTGGAGTCTGCGCACAACTCCAAACAAGTCAACTGGCTTCACGCCTTTCTTCCTCGTCTACGTTGCTGAAGCCGTCATTCCAACGGACATAGAGTTCGACTCCCCGCAAGTCACCATGTACACCGAGGAAGAAGCAGAAGAAACACGTCAAGACGGCGTCGATCTGCTGGAAGAGGGCCGGCTGTTGGCACTCAGCCGGTCCAGCATCTACCAGCAGAGCCTGCGTAGATACTACAACAGGAAGGTCAGGCCGAGATCTTTCCAAGAGGGCGACCTTGTGCTCCGACTGATCCAGCGAACAGCCGGCCAGCACAAGCTGTCGGCGCCTTGGGAAGGCCCCTTCATCATTAGCAAAGTGCTGGGCAATGACTCCTACTACCTAATCGATGCTCAGAAGCCACGAGCACGCAAGAGGGACGACTCCGGCAAAGAGACAGAGCGGCCATGGAATGCAAATCTCCTCCGAAAATTTTACAGTTAAACGCAGTATGTACCATGCTACATTTTGTATTAAAAGTACCAAGACTTCGCCCCCCCCCCCGAGAAGAGCTCGGAGACTGCCCTCTTTTATCTATATGATAAGAATTATGCCTTCGAGTATGTTACTTTTTGTTATGCCGCTTGGCACCGGGTTCGACTAGTCGGCCCGGGGACTTGCCGCCTTGCGCTATGAAATGCTTCCTGCAGCCGGACAAGTAGTGTGTGGCGCCTAAGCCGTCTCCTGTCAGAAGCCGCAGCTCGCAGAGCGACTGTTTGGTGGGCAGGAGTAAGGAAGAATGGGCGTCCACATGAAAAATGGCTAAGGACTCAAAGCATAAACATAGCTTAAAGCCGGCTTCCAGCCTTTTTTCTTCGCAAACCGACTCTTGAGCAGTCGGCTTGCCGCCTTCTATCTAACTTGCTAAACAACTCTAAAACGGCTAAGTACTTGCCTTCCCAAAGTAACCAAGAATTTGATCCAGCAGCAGTCCGCAGAGCGGCTGTCCGACTGACAAAGACGGCAACTGAGGGAAGGCGACAAAGGAAAAAGCCAAAGGAGAAATGAGCAAGAAAAGATAGAAGTCGGATGAATATTTACATAACAAAGGCCCTTGGCCGAATCTTTGAGCAGAATTTCAAAATACACCCCGCGGGTGGAATTGTGCGAATTAACAAGTTCTTCAAAGACTATTAAAGAAGATAAAACAAAGATAAGGTGGCAGCGTAGGAGGCGGCAGATGGGTTCGGAGGATTGGAGGAGACGGCAGTGTCGGATGTTGGGGTGGCCGGCTGGGCGGTCTCAGCTTGATCATCTCCGGCGGCAGTCGGCTCGGGCGGGCACGGCTCGTCGCTGGAGGTGCGGTCGAGCTGAGGCTGGCCGTCTGCTCCGTCTTCCGGTGCCTCCGTCTCGCTTCCATCCTCTGCCTCGTCTTCCTCCTCGAGGCTGGAGTCGATCACCTCCGCCGAGTCCTCGCCGTAGTCTGGGTTCATCCCAAACCACTCCGGCGGTACCTCCCCACCGTCTTCAGCCCGCTCAGGGACAAAGATGCTGGTGTCGGTGTACTCGGCGATCGCCGCCGCGCACTTGACAAGGGCGTCTTCCATGGCTGCCAACTCCGGCTGGGCCTCTGACCGGAGTGTGGCCAGCCGGTCCAGGTCCAGCCCCGGATACCACGCCTTGACAAATTCCAAGGCTCGGCGCGCTCTAGCCCCGGCCGAGGAACCCTTCCAGGCCTCAAGACAGCCAGCCATGACCTCCAGCCAGTCGGCAGTCCGAATGGGGGTGCGTGGAGCCTGCATGTATGGCCACAAGGCAGCGATCGCTTGGGCGCCGACACGTTGAAGCCGGCGCAGCATCCGGTGGGCCGGCCACAGACGAGCCCCAATGCTCAAAATATGATCTTCAAGGGTCCGGGGGCGTCGGCTGCGATCTCCGCGCCATCTTCCCTCCTCCCCTCGCGACCAGACTCGATAGCTTGATTGGCGGCCTGCGAGTGGCCGGGGAAGAAGTCTGCCAAGACGAAAATAATGAAGAACAAGTCAAAAAACCAGGAGTCGGCTCGACCTATAGTTGGCAGCTCGAAGAAGAAAAGCAAAGAAGCTCATCCTCGACGAGGTCCTCAATCTCGTGGAAGCCAGAGGCCAGCATTGCCTCCTTGTCAGTCTAGGAGGAGCGCTCGCTCACGAACTCGTCCAGGAGGGTGGCCTCCTCTTCTTCTTCCTCCTTCTGCGTCTTCTTGAGCAGCTCCTTCTGCTCTGCCAATTGTGCGGCTAGCAGATCACGCTCTGCGGCGAGCTTGCTGCACTCCTCCCCCTTGGGGCACAACACGGTATTGGCTTCGCTCAGCTGCTGTTGAAGAGTAGCATTGGCCTCTGAAGAGAAAGAAGAAAGAAGGCGTTAAATCATCAACAAAGAAGTTCACCGGGGAGATCCGGCCCGACTGCTCAGCAGTCGGCCCGAATCTCAGGGACTACAGCCCACAGGTGCGCCAGCGCGCCCCCGCAAAGAAGAAAAAGGACTTACTCCGGCTCTCTGACAAGTCGGCGGTCCGCTTGCCCAGCTCTTCAATGTTGCGATTGAAGGCGGTGACACGGAGGTTGTGATAGTCCCGTGACAAGTATTTCAGACAAAAGTTAGTACCTGGAACTCGCCAATTGGAGTTCCGGGCCGCCTGCTCAGCAGCCGGCCCGAAACTCGGGGACTACACCCAGTGGGTGCGCTGGCACGCCCCCACAGAGAGGAACAAGAAAACAAAGACAAAGGAGAAAGCATACCCGAATGGCTGCCCGCGACGCCAGGTGCGCCTTGGTGCAGTTTTGGATAGCGTCGCTCTCAGGTCGCAGCTTTGTCTGGACATCCAGAAGCGCCTGGTTCAGCGGGCCCGTGCCGCCTCCTCGCACCCACCCAATGGGCGCGGCGCTTGTCGCTTCGGCGTCTAGGATCATAGAGCTGGCGGTGCTGGTCTCCGAGGGGCGTGGCGCGGAAGTCGCCTTCTCAAGACGGTGGTGCGTTGGCGAGCCGACTTGAAGAAGTAGCCTCGCCACGGCCTCGTCTTTAGTCGGCGGCAAGGGCGGGTCTGCCGGCTGTTTGCCTTCTGCGCTCCTAGACGGCGGCGGGGGCGGCGGTGGCGGCACGACCGCATCCGGCATGGAGGCGTCGCCGCCGCCCCTCTCCACGATCGGGAACTCGCCGCCGGCTTCCCTTGACTGCCCCGTGAACTCCGGGGGCGGCGGCGCAGAGTTCAGAGGGGTGACGAACACCGCCGACCACCGGTGCGTGACTTCCTTAGCCTGCCGCCTTGCCACGACGGCGGCCTCGGCCTCCTCCAGCTTTTTCAGGGCGGAGGCCTCCGCCTTCTCGGCCTCCGCTTTCTTCAGGCGGGCGGCCTCTTCCTCCTCGCGCTTCTCCTGCGCGTTCCACTCTGTCGCCTCCCGGAGGTCGGCGGCGGGGTCAATCCGTCGAGTAGTGGCAAACATCTCCGCCGACCCCATAACGGAGGCGGCGGCAACCCTCTCAAGAGTGAGGGGAGCCCTGAAGCAAGGGAAGCATATGAAAGACTCAGACAAGATCAACAAAGAGAAAATAAAGATAAGGGACGGAGGCGCTTACGCAGAGACCAGCGGCAGCTTCTTGACTTCCTTGCGGAAGCGGTTGGCTTTCGCGGCCGCCTCTTCCCGCTTGGTCACGGTGGCCGCTCCCTTAAACTTCTTCGACCGGCCACCAAGTGTACTCGGCCCGGCCCGGTGCTTCTTCGCGCCGCCTTGAGCGTCCAAGACGGCGGAGGAACTCGCGCTTGGCTGGCCAACCTTTGGCTGGTGACGCGGGATGACTTCTCCCTCGGCATCGTCATCAGGCCAGTCGGCGAAAGTGGCCGTGGGCCTGGAGCCGCCTGCTTGTCCTCCTCCCCCCTCGGCATCGGCCTCCATGGCCGCCGCCCCCAAGTCAGGATCGTCGACGTCGCTCTCCGCCCTATCGGGGACAAACTGACGAGCCGGCCCCATGGTGCCGGCCGAAGGATGGACGAGAGGGTTCTGATTCAAAAACAAAAACGGTCAGACTGGACAAGTCGGACTCGGCAATGAAAGAAACAGAAGAAGAAGGAAGACGACTTACAATAGGCGGGGGGTTGGCGTGTGAGTACGGCTCCTTGCCGAACCGCCAATCCACCGTGAGACCGCAGTTCGCGATGTAGTTCACCGTGTTCGCCACCTCCGCGTGAGGCATGTCCTTGGAGCACATCCGACTCGGGTCTCGATGACCGCTCATCTGGCAGATCAGGTGAGGTCGGCCTTGGAGTGGGAGGACTCGGCGCGCCACAAAGGCGGCCAGAAAGTCGGCCCCGGTCAAGCCCTCCGACTGCGTCAGCACTCGGAGTCGCGCGACGGCGGCGGGACCAGCAGGAGACAACGTCCTGGCTCGGTGTGACCAGCTGGGAAGCCTTCCAGCCGGTGTGCCGGCTTCGTAAGCCGGCAGGTTGACCCAGTCGCCTTCTGGGGTGACGTTCTTCACATAAAAGTAGGACCGCTGCCACATCTTCACCGACTTAATCGACGCGATGGTCGGAAACGGATTGTCGGCCACTGATCTCCGCATCACGATAAACGCATCGCACTGGGCCGGCATGCCGGCGACGTGTGTGCCAAGCTAGGACTGGAAGAACTCACCCCAGAGCTCGATGGTGGGGAGAACGCCGAGGAAGCCTTCGCACAGGGTGGCGAAGGCAGCCAGCAGCACCACCGTGTTCGGAGTAAGGTGGTGCGGCTGGAGCCCGTGGAACTCCAAGAAGGAGTGGAAGAAGCCGCTAGCCGGCAGCCCCAGGCCGCGCATAAGGTGCAAGCGGAATATGACCCGCTCGCCCTCCTCCGGCGCCGGCGATATTTCCCCCACCGGCACAAGGCGGACCGCACTAAGACCCTGCCGGGCAGCCGCCGTGTCTTGCGGAGGATCTCGACATCGTCATCATCGACCTCGGAGCCGTCCCACACTGCAGAGCGCACAGCAGGAGGCGCGACGGCGGAGGAAGAGCTCATCACTGCGGGCGCGGCGTGGTTCGGAGCAGCTGCGGCGAGAGGAAGAAGAAGCAAGAAAGAGCGGAAGGGAGTAGGGAGGATGGGCGCGCGTGCTTCGCAGCCCCCCTCCCTCCGCCTACTGTGCCCAGGAACCCATGCCCTGCATGATTTACCATGCGAAGTTACTGCATGCAGTAACTGCGCGGGAACCCCAACCGTCCGCACGACCACAATAGATCCGTTCACATGCCGAGGCGCGGTAGTGGCGGGCCCCACTTGTAGGCCTGTACTGTCGCGCGCGTGGGTGGGCAGACTGGCTCAGCCACGTGGTGCCTCGCGACGGGTCCACAACGGGCGGCAACCTGGAGGCTTATCAGGCACGCCGCCTGGACTCCGCCGCGACGTTCAAACTTTTTCAGGGGCAAGTCGGCCTTAAGCAAGTCCGGCTCCAACTAGTCGGCTTGACAGAAGACGACTAGCGAGGCCCAGATCCAACTGCCGGAAAGAAGAAACTGTTGAGGCTCCTCGACATATCGCCCTCGGTGCCTCACCAGCTTCGGGGACTACTGTCGGAGTAATGGGCCACGGGTAGGCTAACCCAGGCCCAGAACCTTTCAAGACATCGGGGCAGGCTGCACCCCCCAAGACCCCAGGACGAAGAGCTGCCTTCTGAGAGTCGGCGGCAAGGCGGCCGACTGCCCACTCACGGCCGAGTCCCGAGGACGACTTCAGGATGAGCCGACTCCTGACTGGCGACTTCCAGAGAAGCCGGCCATGGGGAGTCGGCCCGCGACGCCAACAACCCCCATGCCCTCATAAAGAGGGACAGGACGGGGAGTGGCCACAGTAAGGTGCACTCCCACCCCTTTCCAAGGGCAGGCGTGGCCGCAGTACGTCGTACCCGCGGAGATCTCCGCCCGGCGCGACACTGTTGCCATGCCGGCCCTAACGTCAACCCCAGTGGGCAGAATCCTGTGCCCACGACGGCCTGCCGGTACGACCCTGGGATGACGGGTCCCACCAATCGGTGGGTGTACAGAAGACGGCGAGAGCTCTACCAGTCGGCCCAGTTGGGAGTTGGCCCCCAGGAGTCGGCCGGCCCCTCCCACGGGCCCCACGTGCCATTAACCAGACGCGACAGGGAATGGCAACAGTGATCGCCCGCCAGACGGCGGAGCTGTTGCCATGACCCCATGACCGAGCCCGCGTCATTAGAAGCACGGCTACAGTAATCTACAGCCGGCAAGACCCGCCCGCGGCGGACGCGGCCTGTCGGCTCCATACCGAGCCAGTCGCCGGGGCCCACCAGTCGGCGGGCCCCAGGAGTCGGCAGATAAACAGCGGCCAGAGAGACTGACGGCTGGGCCCACGTCCATCCGGATTACCATTGTACCCCTGGGGGGTAGGCCTATATAAACCCCCCAGGGCACCCATGCAAAGAGTTGGAATCCATTAGCACTAGACCAGATCACATAGGAAGGAGAGAGCTAGCCTAGCCTTCTCCTACCTCCAGGAAACAGCTCAAGGAGGAACCGTGTACACACTTTGCCATAGTGATCATGCGGAGACCCCGCAGAGCAGCAGTAGGGGTGTTATCTCCATGGAGAGCCTCGAAGCTGGGTAAGATTCACCGGCGTGCATGCCTTCGCCTTATCCCGTTTCCAGGCACCGGCGATGTTCTACTCGCTCCCACCATGATAAGCCATCCTTTGGCATATGTCGCACCCAACTCCCGACAACTAGGCATATCAACGGGCTATGGAGATGCCCATCAATAGATATCAATGTGAGTGAGTTGGGATTGCCATGCAATGGATGCACTAGAGCTATAAGTGTATGAAAGCTCAACAAAAGAAACTAAGTGGGTGTGCATCCAACTTGCTTGCTCATGAAGCCCTAGGGCAATTTGAGGAAGCCCATCATTGGAATATACAAGGCAAGTTCTATAATGTAAAATTCCCACTAGTTTATGAAAGTGACAACATAGGAGACTCTCTATCATGAAGATCATGGTGCTACTTTGAAGCACAAGTGTGGAAAAAGGATAGTAATATTGTCCCTTCTCTCTTTTTCTCTCATTTTTTTATTTGGGCCTTCTTTTTTTTGGGCCTCTTTTTTTTCATCCGGAGTCTCATCCCGACTTGTGGGGGAATCATAGTCTCCATCATCCTTTCCTCACTTGGACAATGCTCTAATAATGATGATGATCACACTTCTTTTTACTTACAACTCAAGAATTACAACTCAATACTTAGAACAAAATATGACTCTATGTGAATGCCTTCGGCGGTGTACCGGGAAATGCAATGAATCGAGAGTGACATGTATGAAAAATTATGAAAGGTGGCTTTGCCATAAATACAATGTCAACTACATGATCACACATGGCAATATGACAATGATGAAGCGTGTCATAACAAACGGGACGGTGGAAAGTTGCAGGGCAATATATCTCTGAATGGCTATGGAAATGCGCGGGTATATGGTGGTTGTTTTGAGGAAGGTATATGGTGGGTGTATGATACCGGTGAAAAGTGCGCGGTAATAGAGAGACTAGCAAATGTGGAAGGGTGAGGTTGCGTATAATCCATGGACTCAATATTAGTCATAAAGAACTCACATACTTATTGCAAAAATATATTAGTTATCAAAACAAAGTACTACGCGCATGCTCCTAGGGGGATAGATTGGTAGGAGAATACCATCGCTCGTCCCCGACCGCCACTCATAAGGAAGACAATCAATAAATAAATCATGCTCCGACTTCACCACATAACGGTTCACCATACGTGCATGCTACGGGAATCACAAAATTCAACACAAGTATTTCTCAAATTCACAACTACTCAACTAGCATGAATCTAATATCACCATCTCCATATCTCAAAACAATTATCAAGTATCAAACTTCTCATAGTATTCAATGCACTTATATGAAAGTTTTTATTATTCCTAAAAGCAAATTACCACGATGTTCTAAAGGACTCTCAAAATAATATAAGTGAAGCATGAGAGATCAATTATTTCTATAAAATAAAACCACCACCGTGCTCTAAAAGATATAAGTGAAGCACTAGAGCAAAAACTATATAGCTCAAAAGACATAAGTGAAGCACATAGAGTATTCTAATAAATTCCGATTCATGTGTGTCTCTCTCAAAAGGTGTGTACAGAAAGGATGATTGTGGTAAACTAAAAAGCAAAGACTCAAATCATACAAGATGCCCCAAAGAAAACACATATCATGTGGTGAATAAAAATATAGCTCCAAGTAAAGTTACCGATGAACGAAGACAAACGAGGGGATGCCTTCCAGGGCATCCCCAAGCTTAGGATTTTTGGTGTACTTGGATTTTACCTTGGGGTGCCTTGGGAATCCCCAAGCTTAGGCTCTTTCCACTCCTTGTTCCATAATCCATCAAATCTTTAACCAAAACTTGAAAACTTCACAACACAAAACTTAACAGAAAATCTCGTGAGCTCCGTTAGCGAAAGAAAACAAAACACCACTTCAAGGTACTGTAATGAACTCATTCTTTATTTATATTGGTGTTAAACCTACTGTATTCCAACTTTTGTATGGTTTATAAACTCCATTACTAGCCATAGATTCATCAAAATAAGCAAACAACAGACGAAAAACAGAATCTGTCAAAAACAGAACAGTCTGTAGTAATCTGTAACTAACGCAAACTTATGGAACCCCAAAAATTATAAAATAAATTTCTGGACGTGAGGAATTTATGTATTAATCATCTGCAAAAAGAATTAACTAAATAGAACTCTCCAATAAAGAAGGCATCAATTCTCGTGAGCGCTAAAGTTTCTGTTTTTTTACAGCAAGATCAAAAAGACTTTCCCCAAGTCTTCCCAAAGGTTCTACTTGGCACAGACACTAATTAAACACAAAAAACACAACCAAAACAGAGGCTAGATAAATTATTTATTACTAAATAGGAAAAAAGAGCAAGGAATAAAAATAAAATTGGGTTGCCTCCCAACAAGCGCTATCTTTTAACGCCCCTAGCTAGGCATAAAAGCGAGGATAGATCTAGGTATTGCCATCTTTGGTAGGCAATCCATAAGTGGCTCTCATAATAGATTCATATTGTAATTTAATTTTATTTCTAGGTAAGTGTTCCATGCCTTTCCTTAATGGAAATTGTAATCTAATATTCCCTTCCTTCATATCAATAATTGCACCAATCGTTCTAAGGAAAGGTCTACCAAGGATAATAGGACATGAAGGATTGCAATCTATATCAAGAACAATGTAATCCACGGGCACATAATTCCTATTTGCAACAAGAAGAACATCATTAATTTTTCCCATAGGTTTCTTAATAGTGGAATCCGCAAGGTGCAAGTTTAAAGAACAATCATTAAATTCACGGAAACCTAGCAAATCACCCAAAGTTTTTGGGATCGTGGAAACACTTGCACCCAAATCACACAAAGCATAGCATTCATGATCTTTAATTTTTATTTTAATAGTAGGTTCCCACTCATCATAAGGTTTTTCTAGGGATAGAAACTTCCAACTCAAGTTTTTCTTCATAAGATTGCATCAAAGCATCAACGATATGTTTAGTAAAAGCTTTATTTTGACTATAAGCATGAGGAGAATTTAGCACGGATTACAACAAGGAAATACAATCTATCAAAGAGCAATTATAATAATTAAATTCCTTGAAATCCAAGATAGTGGGTTCATTGCTATTTAAAGTTTTAACCTCTTCAATCCCACTATTACCAATTTTTGCATCAAGATCTAAAAACTCCGAATTTTTGGGACGCCTTCTAACTAAAGTTGACTCATATCTAGTCCCATCATTATCAAGATTCATATTTCAAAACAAGGATTTAATAGGGGACACATGAATCACTTTTAGATCTTCATCTTTATTATCATGAAAACAAGAAGAACACGCTTTCACAAAGCAATCTTTCTTAGCACGCATCCTAGCAGTTCTTTCTTTGCACTCATCAATGGAAATTCTCATGGCTTTGAGAGACTCATTGATATAATGCTTAGGTGGAATAGATCTAAGTTTCAAAGAATCAACATCAAGAGAAATTATATCCACGTTCCTAGCCAATTCATCCATCTTAAGCAATTTTTCTTCAATCAAAGCATTGAAACTCTTTTGCGAACCAATAAATTCTTGAATACTAGATTCAAAATCAGAGGGCATCTTATTATAATTTCCATATGAATTGTTGTAGGAATTACCATAATTATTAGAGGAATTACTAGGAAACGGCCTAGAATTAAAATTACCTCTATATGCGTTGTTACCAAAATTGTTCCTACCAACAAAATTCACATCCATAGATTCATTATTATTTTCAATCAAAGTAGACAAAGGCATATCATTAGGATGAGTAGGAGCACTCTTATTAGCAAACAATTTCATAAGTTCATCCATCTTTCCACTCAGAACATTAATCTCTTCAATTGCATGCACATTTTTACTAGTAGATCTTTCAGTGTGCCATTGAGAATAATTAACCATAACACTATCTAGGAGTTTGGTAGCTTCTCCTAAAGTGATTTCCATAAAAGTGCCTCCCGCGGCTGAATCTAAAAGATTTCTAGAAGCAAAATTCAATCCGGCATAAAATTTTTGTATACTCATCCATAATTTCAAACCATGTGTAGGCAATTACATATCATTAATTTCATCCTCTCCCAAGATTGTGCAACATGCTCATGATCAAGTTGCTTAAAATTCATAATATGGTTTCTAAGAGAGACGATCCTAGCGGGAGGAAAATACTTAGAGATAAAAGCATCTTTGCACTTATTCCATGAATCAATACTATTTTTAGGCAAAGACGAAAACCAAGCTTCAGCACGATCTCTAAGTGAAAACGAAAATAGCTTAAGATTAACAATATCATTATCCACATCTTTATTCTTTTGCATATCACACAAATTAACAAAGTTGTTTAGATGGGTAGTGGCATCTTCACTAGGAAGGCCAGAAACCGGATCTTTCATGACAAGATTCAGCAAATCAGTATTAATTTCACAAGACTCATCATCGGTAAGAGGACCAATCGGAGTGCTAATAAAATCATTATTGTTGGTATTGGCAAAGTCACACAACTTAGTATTATCTTCAGCCATCGTGACAAGCAAGCAATTCAACACACAAGCAAACAAGCGAAGAAAAAGCGAACGGAAAGAGAGGGAGAAAGGAAAAGAGGGCTAATAAAACGGCAAGGGTGAAGTGGGGGAGAGGAAAACGAGAGGCAAATGGCTAATAATGTAATGCGAAGGGTAAGAGTTGTGATGGGTACTTGGTATGTCTTGACTTGGCGTAGATCTCCCCGGCAACGGCGCTAGAAATCCTTCTTGCTACCTCTTGAGCAAGCGTTGGTTTTCCCTTGAAGAGGAAAGGGTGATGCAACAAAGCAGCGTAAGTATTTCCCTTAGTTTTTGAGAACCAAGGTATCAAACCAGTAGGAGACCACGCGCGAGTCACCTCGTACCTAATCAAACAAATAAGAACCTCGCAACCAACACGATAAAGGGGTTGTCAATCCCTGCACGGCCACTTGAAAGAGTGAGATCTGATAGAGATAATAATAATAAGATAAATATTTTTGTATTTTTATGATATAGATTGAAAGTAAAGATTGCAAAATAAAATAGATTGGAAACTTATATGATGGAGAATAGACCCGAGGGCCATAGGTTTCACTAGTGGCTTCTCTCAAGATAGCATAAGTATTACAGTGGGTGAACAAATTACTGTCGAGCAATTGATAGAAAAGCAAATAATTATGAGAATATCTAGGTATGATCATGTATATAGGCATCAGGTCCGTGACAAGTAGACCGACTCCTGCCTGCATCTACTACTATTACTCCACACATCGACTGCTATCCAGCATGCATCTAGAGTATTAAGTTCATAAGAACAGAGTAACGCATTAGGTAAGATGACATGATGCAGAGGGATAAACTCATGCAATATGATATAAACCCCGTATTTTTATCCTTGATGGCCACAATACAATACGTGTCATTTCCCCTACTGTCACTGGGATCGAGCACCGCAAGATTGAACCCAAAGCTAAGCACTTCTCCCATTGCAAGAAAGATCAATCTATTAGGCCAAACCAAACTGATAATTCGAAGAGACTTGCGAAGATAACCAATCATACATAAAAGAATTCAGAGAAGATTCAAATATTGTTCATAGATAATATTGATCATAAACCCATAATTCATCAGATCTCGACAAACACACCGCAAAATAAGATTACGTCGAATAGATCTCCAAGAGAATCGAGGAGAACTTTGTATTGAGATCCAAAGAGATAGAAGAAGCCATCTAGCTAATAACTATGGACCCGAAGGTCTGAGGTAAACTACTCACACATCATCGGAGGGGCTATGGTGTTGACGTAGAAGCCCTCCGTGATCAATGCCCCCTCCAGCGGAGTACCGGAAAAGGCCCCAAGATGGGATCTCACGGGTACAGAAGGTTGTGGTGGTGGAATTAGGTTTTCGTGGTGCTCTCTGATGTTTTCAGGGTACGTAGGTATATATAGGAGGAAGAAGTAGGTCGGTGGAGCAACGAGGGGCCCACGAGGGTGGAGGGCGCGCCTAGGGGGGTAGGCACGCCCCCTGCCTCGTCGTCTCCTCGTTGATTGATTGACGTCCACTCCAAGTCCTTTGGATTATGCTTGTTCCAAAAATCACGCTCCCGAAGGTTTCATTCCGTTTGGACTCCGTTTGATATTCTTTTTCTGCAAAACACTGAAATAGGCAAAAAACAGCAATTTGGGCTGGGCCTCCGGTTTAGGTTAGTCCCAAAAATAATATAAAAGTCTATAAATAAGCCCATTAAACATCCAAAACAGAATATATAATAGCATGGAACAATAAAAAATTATTGATACATTAGAGACGTATCACCCAACCGCTGGTAGAGCGCGCATGGAGGGACGCGAGCAAAGCGCTCCGCAGAGCGTTCCGCATATAGCAGTTGAACATGCAAGGAAAAGCTATCCTCAAGCCGAGCGTGCCGACGGACGTGAGTAGAGCGCGCCAGCGGACGCGAGCAGAGCGCGCCGCGGCGCCTAACGGCGAGCACACTGTGCTGTGGCACCTAATGGCGAGGTAGACCTTCATTCAAGCCAATTAAAATAAGACTGGAACGGACATGTCTGTATTGAGCAAAGGGATCGCACATGTCTGTATTGACTGGAATGAGAATGCAATAGCAAAATAAGAATTAAGGCCACAATGATGCGATCGCAGTGGTGGTTACAGGAGACGGGAATGGTGGAACGTACGACCTCCTCCTCCCCAACTCAGTGCGCTGGCCGGGCTACCGACCGGCGGCTAAGGAGCGGCGTCTTTTGTGGCGAGGTCAAGGCGCTTCTCAACAAAGGCATACAAGCGAGGCCAACATCGTAGCGTCCTCACTGGCCTTGTAGATACCTATGTAAATGATTTGCTCATACACATGGATCTGTAGGTCGACGGTTTCTTGCAGGGCAAGGCGCCTCGCGGCGAGCGCGACCTCTAGGTGGACATTCTTCGTGGCGTCGGTGGGCAGTGACAGGGCCACCAGTGCTTGAAAGAGGTTCAGACCATGGAGTCCGATTAGGGTGGCAGGCAATGAGGAGCCCGGGCGCGCAGGCTGGAGGAGTATGGCAATGTTGTCCGCGAGCTTCTTAACGATGGTGAACCTATTGGTGGTGCGAATGATCATGTGGTCCAACTGAGAGTCATAGCTGGCATCGACGGCGGCCATCCACCAGCCGGTCGCTGGCACCGTATGGAGACGATCCATGGTGCCATGCCGCAGGCCGACATCGTGGAGCATCAGGCACAGCTGCTGGCTGCTCGCGCGCATCTCCGCCATGGTTCTGGAGTGGGAACTTTTGCGCTTATTAGTGTAGGTGCTTAGGCAAATGCTTAGGTGCGTACGATGTGGTAGATGCATTGGAATGGAGGGGCGCCTTTATATGAGTGCAAACTGAGTTGCTTTCACATTGTGCCGCCTCTCTTTTCCCGGTCCTCCCATTACTTTCCTCATGCATTCACATGATGCTAATTGAAGGAGGATGCATCATTGGTTGTTCAACATTTCGGGAACAGCTACCCTCTCCCTCATATGCAGTAAAGCCGTATCGGGAAGCTCGCTGTCAAATCGAATAGTACTGCGTCGCCCGCTGTACGCCTGGCTGAACATGCCTCCTCGCCTCCATCTATGCTTAATTACTGAATTTTAGTTGCAAAAATTAGATACTGCTAGTGATTTTTAGCTTCATATTTTGACAAATCGAAGTGTTACAAGGTTGGCAAGTGGCAATGTTACTAGATCAACAAATGTCAATCTTTCTAGTTGAAAAATGGCAACATACCCAATATGACAGATGCAAATCGCACCAAATTGTTTGTAAGTGGTTCACACGGGTCATCCAAAAGAATCGTTAGTGTTTAAGAGATGCACAAATCCTGCTCTCACTTTGCATAGGGGTGTTCTATCTGAAACCATCATGCTTGTTGTGAGAAGCTCTGGACTGTGAGAAGCATATACCCAAACTTGCCCCAAATGGGACAAAAAATTACCACGACATGTTGATGCTGCTCCATGATAGCATGCCAAGTTTCATGAATTTCGGACGAGTTTTGGAATTACTAGAATTTAAAAACCAGGCATCTCAATGTTTGCGGCTGAGTGACGGTTGCAGGGTGTTTGAAATTCATTCCCATTTCTTGCATGGGACCTAAGCATGCACCCAAGGACAAAAGATTTGATTTTTCAACCAATTTATATTCACCGGAGCATGTGCATGTAGTTCAAATTTGAATTATGCACATAAATGCATTGAAAACTCGGCTAATGCATAAAAATGTCCAAACAAACCCCGAAAAATCATAAAAAACACAACACTCCTGTTGTTCTATGTTGACACGAGAAACAATTTGAAAGCAATAAGAGGCAATGGATATCGTTTCGTCCCCAAAGGTGGAGTGTTCCCTATCGAAACCATCATGCTTGTTGTGAGAAGCTCTGGTTTGTGAGAAGCGTATACCCAAACCTGCTCCAAATGGGACAAAAAATTTACCACGACATGTTGATGCCGCTCCATGATAGCATGCCAAGTTTCAGGAATTTAAGACGAGTTTTGGATGTACTAGAATTTAAAAACCAGGCATCTCAATGTTTTGCCGGCAATCAACGGTGCCCTAGTGTTTGAAATTCAATCCCATTTCTTGCATGGGACCTAAGCATGCACCCAAGGACAAATATTTGATTTTTCAACCAATTTATATGCACCGGAGCATGTGCATGTAGTTCAAATTTGAATTATGCACATAAATGCATTGAAAACTCGGTTAATGCATAAAAATGTCCAAACAAACCCCCAAAACTCACAAAAAATAACACAACACTCCTATTGTTCTTTGTTGACACGAGAAAATTTTGAAAGCCATAAGAGGCAATGGATATAGTTTCGTCCCCAAGGGTGGGGCGTTCCCTACCGAAACCATCATGCTTGTTGTGAGAAGCTCTGGTTTATGAGAAACGTATACCCAAACCTGCCCCAAATGTGACAAAAAATTTACCACGGCATGTTGATGCCGCTCCATGATAGCATGCCAAGTTTCATGAATTTTAGACGAGTTTTGGATTTACTAGAATTTAAGAACCAGGCATCTCAATGTTTTGCCGGCAATCAACGGTGCCCTGGTGTTTGAAATTCATTCCCGGTTCTTGCATGGGACCTAAGCATGCAACCAAGGACAAAGATTTGATTTTTCAACCAATTTATATGCACCGGAGCATGTGCATGTAGTTCAAATTTGAATTATGCACATAAATGTAGTGAAAACTCACTTAATGCAAAAAATGTCCAAACGAACCCCGAAAAATCACAAAAAATAACACAACACTCCTGTCGTCTATGTTGACACGAGAAAATTTTGAAAGCAATAAGAGGCAATGTATATCGTTTTGTCCCCAAAGGTGGGGCATTCCCTACCGAAACCATCATGCTTGTTGTGAGAAGCTCTGGTTTGTGAGAAGCATATACCCAAACCTTCCCAAAATGGGACAAAAAATTTACCATGGCATGTTGATGCTGCTCCATGATAGCATGCCAAGTTTTATGAATTTTAGATGAGTTTTGGATTTACTAGAATTTAAAAACCAGGTATCTCAATGTTTTTCCGGCAATCAATGGTGCCATGGTGTTTGAAATTCATTCCCATTTCTTGCATGGGACCTAAGCATGCACCCAAGGACAAAGATTTGATTCTTCAACCAATTTATATGCACTAGAGCATGTGCATGTAGTTCAAATTTGAATTATGCACATAAATGCATTGAAAACTCACTTAATGCATAAAAATGTCCAAACGAACCATGAATAATTCCAATTCTTTTATGACACACATATAGTTGCATGATCACTGCAGATAAAAGGTCTAGCCATTCAAACACCGTCCATGGCTGCTGTGACCCCATTATGCAATTTAAATCAAGACGAAAAATCAAGTAGATCCCACACAGTTTATTATAACCAACCGTGTGAGATGCAGCACAAAATATCTTCAGACCGTGTCTAAATAAGAGACCGTGTCTGATGACACTTTGCGCGCCAGCTTTTTGGCTGAAGTGATTCCAAATTTTCGGCTTCCGTGGAAATATCTACCTCCCCGCCCCCTCCCCTTACCAAAAGCCACATTTCCCTTGTTTCCACCTTCTTTTACAAGTTGAAACCTTCACTCCTTGCTTGCAGCGCCGCCGCCTCCTCGCCGGTGACCCTCCTTCACGCTGCTCGGCCTCGCCTATCCAGAGAGGTAATCCACACCCGACCCCATCCTCCTCCTCCTTCCACATCCCACATGCCCCGACCACCGGCGCGAGCGCGACACCTTCCACCCAAATCCTCGTCCCCTCCACCAAATAAGCGCCAGCCTAAGCCATGGTGCACGCAGTATAGCCAGGACCTCAAGGAGCATTTGGCAGCGGAGAAGCAAATTGCGGCCGCACACGCGGATGAGGTCGCGATGGCTGCCATTCATGCCGACCCCCAGATCTTGGAGGAGCACCTCGCCGTCGAGGCCACCGTTGATGCCTTGTGCGCCGACGCCATGACGCGGTTGGCTGCTTTAAATGACAGTTCATGGCATTTTCTCGAGGCCACCGTTGGTGCCTTCGACAAAGACTACGAGGTGTTTTCTCAGCATGCACGTGCTTACCTCATCTCGAGAGCTAGCAGGTTGGTGCCCAGAGCGGCTCAAACAACTCACCACTACAATGAGGGCACCCACGATGTGGAGGCCTCGCAATCTTCCATGTCCAAGGAGCCAATCGTCATCGATATCTCCGACAATGAGGAGTATCTTGTCTTATTAGCTCACTATAAGGACCCATGTTCAGTTTGCTAGCTACTGCCTTTCCTTAACAAATTCTAGTGAATTGTGCTATCTAATTTTACCATGCAATATTTTGCTATAGTGTATATGTTCTATATGTCGTGCAATATGGTGTTCAATTAACTGCCTAGTTCAATTCTGCAAATGCAATGTTCAATTCTTCAGGGTGCAATATGTCCAAGTTGTTAAGCATGCTTGGTTTGGTTAACTGTCCGATCTTCTATTAGGAGTATGTTATATTGTTCAATTGGTGTTTAGTTAACTGCTTGGTTCATTTGTTGTGGCTTGGTTCACTTGTTGTGGTGTTTAGTTAACTGCTTGGTTCAATTCTGCAATGCGATGTTCAATTGTTGTGGCTGCATTCTGTTATTGTATACCATGTGAGGAATAAATCGAATTAGGCTGTACTAAATACATGAGAAAGAAATACAATTGCTATATTTCCAAGTTGTTAAGCATGCTTGGTTTGGTTATCTGTCTGATCTTCTATTAGGAGTACCGTTATATTGTGCAATGTGGTGCTCAGTTAACGTTTGGTTCATTTGTTGTGGTGTTTAGTTAACTGCTTGGTTTAATTCTGCAATGTGATGTTCAATTGTTGTGGTTGCATTCTGTTATTGTATACCATGTGAGGAATAAATCGAATTTGGTTGTACTAAATACATGAAAAATAAATACAATTGCTATATTTCCAAGTTGTTAAGCATGCTTGGTTTGGTTAACCGCTGATCTTCTATTAGGAGTATGTTATATTGTGCAATGTGGTGCTCAGTTAACATTTGGTTCATTTGTTGTGGTGTTTAGTTAACTGCTTGGTACAATTCTGCAATGTGATGTTCAATTGTTGTGGTTGCATTCTATTATTGTATATCATGTGAGGAATAAATCGAATTTGGTTGCACTTAATACATGAGAAACATATACAAGTGCTATAGTTCCTAGTTTGTAATCATGCTTGGTTTGGATAAATGGGTTATCCATGTGGCTTGAATTAATCTGATGAATCTGCAATGTGCTTATTTTTCATCAACATATTTTACTGATAGCATGCAAACCCTTACTTAACCTGATGACTAACTACCTTATATGTGTTGCAGGGAAACAATGGGAAGCACTGAGGCTTACAAGATGGTACTAACTATTATACCTTGCCTTTTTTATTCCTTTACCCTGTTTCCAACATAGAGAAGACATTTATGCACATCCTTGTTTTCAGTGTTCACTGATGATTACCTCTCCAACCACCTCTGTGGTCAGGAGGCGAGGAAAGTTTTCATACAACACCCACGGTTCAATATTAAAGTGTTCCTGAAGAGGTCAAAGGATGGACGATCAATCATCCACACGCCCTGGCCTAAAGTTGCAAAGACCTTCAATATGAATGAAGGCTCAATATTCTCCTTCCGCTTCAGCAGTTTTCCAGATGAGATGCATCTCTCTATGTACCATCTATAATGCTAATTTCGAAAGGTTCTAGATGTTGCATGTGAAACTTGCTGCTGGTGCAGTTGTGTAATGGGGTAGCTGAGTGCTGAAGCTATATCATGTTGTACTCTGATGTATTTCAATTATGAAATTCTGATTCCTTAATATGGAAATGGAATATATTATGTGCTCAATATGAATGTCAATTAGATTAGTAAATGGATTATTAATAATACGGCAATTAGCCTGCTAATTGGCCTATTAGCTTTGTAATTGGGTTTTCCTATTGCAAACGGTTAACGAGAAAACACCGTGGGCGATGACCTCAGGCAACACACACAATTTCTAGGAATAAACCGTGTTGGATCAATGAACAATCACACACGACATTCTTTTTAAAACTGTTTGCGTTACGACACCTTGCGCAAACGTTTTCCTTGTAGCGATTGTGTGGGATGTATATACGAACGAAAATGTTTAGCGGGGACTGACTGTGTGGGATGTACTTGCGACCGGAAACAATTTCGCCATATAATTGTATTTTTTTAGCACTACTGTATGTATTTCTGTATTTGAGCGCTCACCGGTCACACATGACCTCATTTTGCCGAGCGTGTGTGCCAGGAGGGCATATCCCCAACGGTTTTTGGGTCGTGTGGGAAGGACCCCCCTATCGCCCACACTCAGTTGGCGATGGTTCCGAATGCCGTCGCGGAAAGGGGTTGAAAACCGTTTGTTTAGGAACGGCGCGTACTAGTGAATATAAGTCGAACATATTGCGGTTCATCCTCTTGGGCCTCAAGTCACCTCTGGGTCTTGGGCCTTCAATAGGCTTTGCTTCATGATCCACCATATTCATCTTTAAGTCGCCAGTGGTATGACCCGGCCCCTCCCGGGCAGGTCAATAACCAATATCTATATCCCCAACATTAGGCCCCAGGTTGATTTGAACTTGTTCACATTAATCTTCAGTGCTCGACTTAGCAAAATCTTTCATCGTCAATTTTTATGAACTTGCTATAACCCGCCATGACATTAGCTCATAGAATCATGTTAACCCGCCATGATGTCATCTCGCATTAACTTCGCACAAAGCCCAGAACATCTCAGTATATCTTCATCTTTAATGGACCTCCCAAAAATTGAGGCGCTCGTGCAGCCACATAATCATTTTTCGGCCTCCTCGATTCCCCGCATGCCTTTTATCCATCTCCTTATAATAGGGACAGGGGGACCTTCTTTTCATTTTTCCACCCTGCCCCTCATCTTCGTCTTCCTCCTCGCGACACCCTAGCAAGCACGAACTCTGCCGCCACCGTCTCCGTCCAGCGTCCTCAACTCCGACCCCTGCATCGACCTGATCGGACCAGAGTACTACGGCGCACCTCCGCTGTTCAGCAACCTCAATAAGTACTCCTCCTTCTACATAACAGATCTGCATTAGGGTTTGCCCCAGTTCGTTAGAGTTCCTCTTTGTTCTTCTATGTTCTTCTCTAGATCGTGTAGTTGAATCTGAACATGATACTGGAGACGCACGGCAGTAGTTTTAGCATCCTTTTTCCAATCGCAGTAGATACTTTTTCTGCATAAGATCCATCCTGAACACATGAGTTCTTCCACTACCTTCACTTTAGGTCTAGAATCTATTTTATTTCCAAACTGCTGTAGATCTAAAATTATAACATCAATCTGTAGAATCTGTTTCTCCATCACTTAGCAAATCCTCACTTATAGATATGAAATATGGCAACTGTTTGAGTGGCTTAACTGATAAACCGTAACCCGCCAAGTACCATTAGTCCCCTTATAAGCCGCTAATATATGTATCTGCCTAACTCAGTGTTATCTTCCAGCTTAACACAATGGCTCTTTATAGCGCTTACTTTGGAATCAATGGTCGGCTTAACAGCATAATCTTAAACCGTTAATATTTTCTTTTTAGACCTTCCTTAAAAATTACCAAGACCGTCACCTCCTACAACTGGGTCGCTTCCCGAGTTACCGAGCAAGTGTTGGATGAACATGTTCAAGTAGGTGTTTTAGCCGGAAAGAATGCCATTCACTAGAGATCCCCAGGAGTAGAAATCATCCCCGAACCCAAGGAGGGCGAAGTTGTCGTCTTCACTGATCACATGCTCCGGGGGTTCACTCCGCCCGGTTCAAAAAATTTCCATGATGTACTGCACTTCTTCCAACTCCATCCTCAAGACATCGGACCCAATTCTGTCACAAATATCTGCAATTTTCAAGTGTTTTGCAAAGTATACCTTCAGCAGGAACCCACTATAGAACTATTCAGAGAATTCTACTACTTAAACCGCCTGACTGAATTTATGGATGGGCCCAGCCTAGAATTAGGTGGCATTTCAATTCAGAGGTGGAAAGACGCCACCTACCCAGCCGTCAAACTATCCAGTCACCCTAAGGACTAGAACCAAACGTGGTTTTACTGTCAAGACACCTCTCTAGTAGGGGGAAATCCTCTGCCGGGTTATCGCGAAAGCCGGCTTAGCAATAGGCACCCCTCCCCGATCGGATCAGCACAGCAGAACAGGCCAAATATATGCCCGTCGTTTCGAAGATTAGAGCCTTAATGGCCAATGGTTTGACCGGAATCGACCTGGTTCGCTGCTAGGTCCCCTGGAGAGTTTTTCCCTTAAGCCGTCATCCCGGTTTGATGTGCGAGTACATCAGCGACTTAAAAGATCTGTAATGCCACTGCCAGATACAACTGACTGATGATGACATCAATGATATGACCAAGTCTCTTCTTAATGAGACTTTGGAAGAATGCAACAAAACTTGATTGAATCCCTTATGTACTCTCAAGAAGCCGCCAGCTGTAAGCTTTAAACAATTTTCAATTTAATCATTTCCTCATTTAAACCGTCCTCTTATACTCATTCGATTTCTGCAGGCCGATTCTCCTTTTTGGAATAAGAAGCTACAGGATAAGCCGGGCAAGAAGGTCCGGACAAAGAATAAGGCTCCAAAAAAGCCTGCCAAGAAGAAGACCAACCCCTCCGAGTTATTTAACTTGGATGATGATGAGTCAGAGGTAGAACTTGAGTCCCTTGGCTCATTTTTTGTACATCTTATTGACAATGATCACTATCAGGATGACGTGGAAGGCAGCCACGCAGATGGTGAAGAGGTAATTATTCTCTCCTCCGGCTCAGAACATTTGCCAATACAGGTAGTTCGACAAGCGAGCCGAAAAGTAAGGTTTTCTCACCCATTAGCTTATCTGGATCCCAACTTTCTTTTTAAGAAACAGCAGCATGAAGCTCTCCGCATAATCCGGAACAGCGGTGGTGGGCGTCGGTGTCAAAACCAGCGGATCTTGGGTAGGGGTCCCGAACTGTGCGTCTAAGGTCGACGGTAACAGGAGGCAGGGGACACGATGTTTACCCAGGTTCGGGCCCTCTTGATGGAGGTAATACCCTATGTCCCGCTTGATTGATATTGATGAATATGAGGATTACAAGAGTTGATCTACCACGAGATCGTTGTGGCTAAAACCCTAGAAGTCTAGCATGTATGATTGTGATTTTTCCTATGGACTAAACCCCCCGGTTTATATAGATACTGGAGGGGGCTAGGGTTGTACAAAGTCGGTTATAGAGAAAGGAATCTTCGTATACGAACGCCAGGCTTGCCATCCACGCCAAGGATAGTCCCATCCGGACACGGGAGAGCGTCTTCTGTCTTGTATCTTGTATCTTCATGGCCCATCAGTCCAGCCCATGTCCAACAAGCCGGACGCCCGAGGACCCCTTAATCCAGGACTCCCTCAGTAGCCCCTGAACCAGGCTTCAATGACGAGGTGTTCGACACGTAGATTGTCTTCAGCATTGCAAGGCAGTTTCCTTCTCTGAATACCCCAAAGCAACCTTAGAATCACAGAAAACGTGTCCGGCTCTGAAAACAAATACCACACACAACCGCAGAGAGTATAATATTTTACAAGTCCAATCTGCTGACAACTTTTGTAGTGTGACATCACGTCCCTGCCTGGTCATTATTTCAAACCATTTTTTAGCCTCCCGCTCCACGTCTTAAGATGCGGTTTTATTGGCACGTCTTTTCAAAGCAGAGATCGTGTCCCATTATTGTGGGATTCTCATCAATACGGGCATGGATAAACCAACCGTTCCGTTGGTATGATCCCTTGGGAATAGGCAGGCTTTAAGGCCTATGAGGAGGCGTTTGATATTCATCGCCTTTATGAAGGGGCACAGACCTATCTTTCTCCTCTACGCCTACCTCTTCCTCAACCTTTCCAACCTCTAGTTCCAGCACCCAGGTTTCAACTTAAGTGCTCCGAGCCTCCCAGTCATGTCCGGACCCAGCCCTCAAGGCCGGTGGGTGGCCTCCTCTGTCATAGAGGAGGATATCGCAAAGCTCCGGGCGGCAAGATATCTGACCACGGAAATCCTCCACAGGCTCCCTGCTAAAGGACAAGTTATTCCTACTCCCAGATCTGACAAGAGGGTCATATTCATCCCCCACTTCCTCCGAGGACTAGGGTTCGCTCTCCATCCCTTCATTCGCGGACTCATGTTCTATTACGGGCTAGATTTTCACGATCTAGCTCCGGACTCCTTTCTTCACATCTCGGCATTCATTGTCATGTGCGAGGCCTTTCTCCGCATTCCCCCACACCTTTTGTTTATGGATCAAGACCTTTAATGTGAAGCTGAAGGTAATCGAGGGGAAGCAAGTAGAGTGTGATGGTGCTACGGTGAACAAGCTCACCACTGCTCTTTGGCCAAAAGGCTCTTTCACAGAAGCTTCCAACCTATGGCAGCGGGAGTGGTTTTACATCACTGAACCCCATGGTACCAAGTGGGCAGCTACACCTGCGTTCCGATCTGGCCCTCCATTACTGCTCGCATCATGGATTAATAAGGGGCTGGACTGGGGATCAATTGACAAAGTGCAGACACTACAAAGCCGCATTCGGAGCCTTCTCGAAAAGGACACCGGCCTCATTAGTGTAATCTAGGTAATGCTAGTCCGCCGGGTCCTGTCGTGCCAGCAACGGCCCCTCCGCCTGTGGGAGTTCAATCTGGAAGGACCACGGACCCTTCAGCACTTCTTCAGCACGACACACAGAGGAATGTGGAAGTTATTCTCCGGGACACGAAAACAATGGCCGGATACCACCGAAGACATTGGCCTCAACTACAACCATCCGGATACCTCGGTAAGCACTCGACTCCCGAACTCAGCTTAGTTAAATATCCCGTAATACTGAGAGAAAAAATCTTCGAACAGGGCTGGATAAAGAAGGCGGAACGAATTATGTATTTGGCCCCTCTTCCTGAAGACTCAGCTGATCCTGTGTTAACAAGGATGCTGGCTCCGGCGCCATATCAAGTGCCGGTGAAGGAGGACAAGGAGGAGAGCAAGAAGGGCAAAGGTGGCCTCCATTCTAAAGGTACACCAGACACCATGTCCGGGGAGATTGGAACTCACTCTTCTGAAGACAAAAGAGAAGGAGAAGCTGACATCCCTTCACCCGATGGGAAGAAAAGGACCGCCTCCGAAGGTTTGGAGGTAAAGGCTCCTAAGCGAGGGAAGATGTCCCTGTCAGGCAGTTCGGGTTCAGAAGACGACGTTGTCGCACAGTTCCTCCGTAAGGGCAAGCCCTTAGCCGAATCATAAGTGAAAAAGGGTGTCCTAAACATATCTCATTCCTTTCTAGTTACAAGGGTAACATTTTAAAATACATGTTTGCAGTCCGGCATGCAGTCTTCCTCAACAGTCCTCCTCCCCGGGGGATCTTCTTTCGGAGATGATGGAAAGCGAGACGCCTCCATAGACCTCTTCGCCCAATAGGGCGGACGACTTCGAGGTGTCGTCCCGGAGGATCTCTCCCGATCAACAAGTGGTGCGAGGGACAATGAAGACGATACCCGAAGGTGATGCTCCGGTAGTCCAGGGTCCAGGGCGTGCGGCCCCTTCGGGGGCCAACAATAAAGGCCCCGTACTATCCGGTTTACAGTCGGAGATGACTCTAGGGTTGAGTAAACATATCCCTTCGAAGGGAGTCCGTACTCTCACAACTGCTTCCGGGAATCGGGAGGCGCCGGATACATTGATGTACATGTTGCAACATGCGTCCATCTCAGAGGAACATCGTACCTTAATGGGTATGGTAGTTGAGAGGATTCTGTCCATGAGAAGCGGATTAAATGAAGCCTTCATGGGCCTGCTAAGAGGCTTAGAGGTATGCAATGTAATATCTCCAATTGCACTTCTACGTGGCAAATGCACCTGTGTATAGGTAGTAGCCCCTAAGACTCTGGTTGGCGTCCAAAGGGAGGCAATCAGAAGATCAAAAAAGATATGCCCAGTAAATCATCTAATTAATTGGAACACGGGCTGTTACATCCATGGCGGCTGCCCATGCTACAGAGATTGCATGTCTGAAGCAGAAACTTGATGTGGCGGATGACGACATCACCGCTTATTAACAGGCAGCTCGACGAGGCGCAAGGTATGTTTTGGGGCAGTCAATATATGTATGTATAATAATATGAGCACGAAGCTGAGAAATATATACTAAGATATGCACAATTGCAGATAGTGCTGCCGCGGTTGAGACCCTGCGGGCTGAGCTCGTCCGGGCCAAGGAGCAAGCCAGGATGAGTAATGCGGTTGCCAAGAAGGCGACTGTTGAGTTAACAGCCGAACAGGCTGCTCAGCGCCAGTCCGAGGAGAGAATATCTACCATGGCGGGTGTGGTAAAGGATGACAATGTCTGATGTGAATTCCTCGAGAAGGATAACAAAGTCAAAATGGCCGATCTCGACAAGGCCTTACGAGAGGCGAGAGAAGCACGATCCGAGTCCAGAGCGGCTCGGGACGAGATCCGGCAAGCTGGGGAGATAGTGGCCGGTAAGCCCTTCTTATTACAGACAAAATTTGGTGATCCGAAGTATGCCCCGCTTAATCAAATGTGGAGTTCTCCAGACGCATTCTTGGACTTGCCAAAGAGTGTCTCCGATGCGGCGCAGTTTTATCAAGAGCAAGAAGGACATGCAACGGAGAAGCTTTTCTGCTCGCAATTCAGCATGCCAAAGCGTCCACTGTTGCTGAACGAATAGATAGCCCAGTGGACCGAGCTCCACAAAATATCCGGATCTGCCATGAAGGACGTCGTGGTCCGGCTATGGCCGACTGAACCAATTCCGAATAGTCATTTCGGTTTGGTGCAGCGACTTGTTGATGCGGTGCCATGTATCGATGCCGTTAAGCAGTCAACATGCATTGAAGGTGCACGGATGGCCCTTGCCCGTGTCAAGACGTACTGGGCAAAGATGAAGGCCACCGATATTGCAGCGAAAAGTCCACCCGGGGGCGAGGACCATCACACGCTAAAGCATTATTTTGGGGATGTCCTTGAGGGCGCCCACTTGATAGAGGGTCAATGCTTGAAGGATATGATATTCAAGTGATTGTACTGAAATTGTAAAAACAATATTATGATATATTATAGGCTATGCTTTTTGCCTGAAAGTTTTGGTTCCTCCTGTGCGACCGTTTTTTTGTATAATCTGAAAGTTTACCAGTTGTCGGCTTTGGGCCCCTTGCATATAATACGGGGGTGTTTGGAAAAGCGCTTGATCACTCTTGACCCAACATCTTGGTCCATGAAGGAGGTGTCAATGCGGCGAACTAGGCAATCGGACTATAGGGCTTTAACACTTTCACTTAGCCATAGGAGTTTGACGGTGGGTCTATGATATAGCCCATGGTATGTACGATGTTATCCGAATACGGTGCGCTACATGGGCGACCGAAAGAATGGTCCTTCGTGTAATACGGAAGGAATCGCGAAAGATTCTGATAAGTCATCGAGTTGTTGACCAGCTCTCGCTGCATCATGACAGTCAGTTTTCGGCTTTCTCTACTGAGGTGCTTAACCAGATGAACCCGAAACACAATCGCAGTAGTTCTCCCTTTACTACCTTAGCCGATAGGATGGAACGTACGGTAGTAAGCACAGGAGCCGGGCAACCCAACTATTGACCAAAGACATGATTCAGAGTTGATGCATATAAGGCCAAACTCCTGACGCCGAAGTGTGCTATGAAGTTGTTCGGACTTGTTGGTAACTCATATGTTGCCATATCGATCCCCTCGCAATTTGTGCCGAGGTGCGTGCATGAAACGACCGAAGAAGCAAAATTCAGTTCCTAGAAAAAGCAAATATTGAGTACGGACTATGTTCACTAGAATCTGATTGACACCTCAAACGCAATCTTGCAGATTATAACGCCACTACATGGGCTATTTAACATGCCAGGGTCGGAGGCTGAGGAGAAAGGAACTTTACAGGTTTGAAATGAAGAGTGATTTCTACAAAAAATCATTTGGACCTCTTGTCACACGTCTGCGTTGCCTTGCCTCAGCGAAAGGATTCCTTGACAGGAGTAGCCTTTGGTTATCCATACGAAGCCGAACTCAGAAAGAGTCCGTAAGATGAGTAGGCTTTGAGTCACCTCTGTTAAAAGATTAAAAAATAGTTAGAAAAAGGGAAAAAGTCTACGGGAGTGCATACCGCATTGTAGGCCTGTCCGTATTGTGCCTCCGCCGATGACCAGGGTATTTTAAGTGCATAATTATGTATGTGTGGTACAAACTTCGCGGCTATATGAGGCGAACGACGGAGGCCGAACTGCTAATCCAGCTCTGAGATTGATTGGTCTTGTTTAATAGAGACCGGCGGCTTGATGGCCGATGAGATACGCGGCTTGATGAGGCCGCTTTGTACTTCGGCTGAAGTAGCCGTAGTATGATCCTCTATAGGGAGGGAGCGTTTCGTATTTCCGTTTATCGTGATGACGCCACGTGGACCGGGCATCTTAAGCTTTAGATAGACGTAGTGTGGGACCGCATTAAAACGAGCAAAAGTGGTAGGGCCGAGCAGTGCATGGTAGCTACTGCGGAACCGGACAATATCGGAGGTCAAGCCTTCGCTTCGAAAGTTGTTCGGCAAGACGAAAACGACTTCCAACGTAATGGAGCCCATGCAGTGATCTTCTATGCCGGGTACTACTCCCTTGAAGGTAGTTGTTGTGGGCTTGATTCTTGAAGGATCAATGCCCATTTTGCTGATAGTGTCTTGGTAGAGTAGATTAAGGCTACTGCCGCCATCCATCATAACTTTCATGAGGTGGAACCTGTAGGATTTAAGGTTCCGGCAAAACCCTGGAGGTTCGAACACTGGGGTGCACACAAAGATCTCTCCTCCCCCTTGCACTCTCCCTCACCTCGATCTCAAGGCTCAGCGCGTCGAACTCGCAAAACAAAGGGACACAAGATTTATACTGGTTCGGGCCACCGATGTGGTGCAATACCCTACTCCAGTGTCGTGTGGTGGATTGCCTCTTGGGCTGAGGATGAACAGTTACAAGGGAAGAACAGCCTCCCGAGGAGAGGTGCTTGATAAGTCGCCGTCGTATCTATAATTTTTTATTGTTCCATGCCAATATTATACAACTTTCATATACTTTTGGCAACTTTTTATACTATTCTTGGGACTAACATATTGATCCAGTGCCTAGTGCCAGTTCCTGTTTGTTGCATGTTTTTTGTTTCGCAGAAAATCCATATCAAACAGAGTCCAAACGGCATAAAAACTGACGGATATTTTTTTTGGAATATATGTGAATTTTAGGAAGTGGAATCAACGTGAGACGATGCCCGAGGGGGCCACGAGGCAGGGCGCGCGCCCCTGACCCTCGTCGACACCCCGTAAGGCGGTTTGTGCCCTTCTTTTGCCGCAATAAAGCTAATATCCGGATAAAAATTGTGTTCAAATTTCAATACAATCGGATTTATGGATCTCGGAGAATTTAAGAAATGGTGAAAGGGCAGAATCAGGGAACGCAAAAACAAAGAGAGACAGAGAGACAGATCCAATCTCGGAAGGTCTCTCGCCCCTCCCGTGCCATGGAGGCCATGGACCTGAGGGGAAACCCTTCTCCCATCTAGAGGGAAGTTCAAGGAAGGAGAACAAGGGGGGCTCTCTCCCCCTCTCTCCCGGTGGCGCCGGAACGCCGCCGGGGCCATCATCATCACCACAATCTACACCAACAACTTCACCGCCATCATCACCAACTCTTCCCCCCTCTATGCAACGGTGTAACCCCTCTTTTACCCGCTGTAATCTCTACTTAAACATGGTGCTGAACGATATATATTATTTCCCAATGATGTATGTCTATCCTATGATGTTTGAGTAGATCTGTTTTTCCTATGGGTTAATTGAGGATCGTGATTGGTTCGAGTTGCATGTTTTATTATTGGTGTTGTCCTATGGTGTTCTTCGTGTCGCACAAGCGTGAGGGATCCCCGTTGGAGGGTTTGCAATATGTTCATGATTTGCTTATGGTGTGTGGCATGAGTGATAGAAAAACAGACCCGAGTAAGTAGGTTGTTTGCGTATGGGAATAAAGAGCACTTGATGCCTTATAATGCTATGATTGGGTTTTACCTTAATGATCTTTAGTAGTTGCGGATGCTTGCTAGAGTTCCAATCATAAGTGCATATGATCCAAGAAGATAAAGTATGTTAGCTTATGCCTCTCCCTCAAATAAAATTGCAATAATGATTACGGGTCTAGTTATCGATTGCCTAGGGACAAATAACTGTCTTGTTTGACAACAAGCTCTCTACTAAAACTAACTTAGTTGTGTCTTCATCTAAACAGCCCCGAGCTTTTATTTACATGCTCTTTATTATCTTGCAAACTTATCCTATCACACCTACAAAGTACTTCTAGTTTCATACTTGTTCTAGGTAAAGCGAACGTTAAGCGTGCGTAGAGTTGTATCGGTGGTCGATAGAACTTGAGGGAATATTTGTTCTACCTTTAGCTCCTTGTTGGGTTCGACACTCTTACTTATCGAAAGAGGCTAAAATTGATCCCCTATTCTTGTGGGTTATCAAGACCTTTTTCTGGCGCCGTTGCGGGGGAGTTATAGCGTGGGGTGAATATTCTCGTGTATGCTTGTTTGCTTTATCACTAAGTAATTTTTATTTGCTGTTATAAGTTGTTCTCTATCTTTAATTATGGATATGGAACACGAAATACCAAAAAAATTAGGTTTAATTGCTACTCATGGAGATGGGGAACCTACTAAAACCCTCGATGCTCATTATGTGAAAGATATTATGTACTACTTTGATAATCTTGAGAAAACCCCATTCAACTTTATAATGGGAGTAACATTAGATCAACGTGAATACTTTAGGGATTATCGCTTGACTCAAAAAGGTAAACTGCTATGGGATCAAATTTATATGTTGCATTGGTATGCTCGACAACTATGCTTGAGATATGATTATACTTGTTGCTCTAGGATGAAGGCTCCACACCTTCCCTTTTCATGTGAACTTAATGATGATGAAACCTTGGCTTCTTATGCTAATGGTATATATGATTATTATGATGTGGAATAAATAGAAGAATTCGTTGCTTTTATGGGTGCTTCTGAAATTGAATCTTTGTTTAAAGAGTTTGAAGATTTTGATGATTCAGTCTATAGACCTAAAAATTTAGCTATCCTTAAATATTGCTATGAGAATTAGAAATGCAACTATAATATTGATGAATTTATTGAGAAAGTCTCCTATGTCCGAGAAGAGACTAATATTTTGCAGGAGTCTATGGAAGAAGAAATTGATGAAACTGTGAGCTCATTGGATGAAAAAGATGATGAGGAGAGTGAAGAACACAAGGAGGAAGAGCGGATTAGCTACCCGTGCCCACCTTCTAATGAGAGTAACTCTTCAACTCATACATTGTTTAATTTCCCTTCGTGCTTACCGAAGGATGATTGCTATGATGATTGTTATGACCCCATTGATTCTTTTGAAATATCCCTTTTTGATGATGCTTGCTATGCTTCTGGCCAAGATGCCAATATGAATTATTCTTATGGAGATGAACTTGCTATAGTTCCTGATGTTAAACATGAAATTCTTGCTATTGCACCCACGCATGATAGTCCTATTATCTATTTGAATTCTCCCGACTACACTATATCGAAGAAGTTTGCCCTTATTAAGGATTATATTGATGGGTTGCGTTTCACTACTACACATGATGATTTTGAGAGATACAATATGCATGTGCTTGCTTCTCCTACTTGCAATTATTATGAGAGAGGAACTACATCTCCGCCTCTCCATGTTTCTAATATGATAGAATTGCAAGAAACTGTTTATACTATGCATTGGCCTTTACTATGTGTGCATGAATTGTTCTTTTATGACATGCCGATGCATAGGAAGAGAGTTAGACTTCATCATTACATGATTTATGTTGCTTTGTGCTCACTACTAAATCATTGTTAATTAAAATTGGCTTTGATATACCTTGGGATCCGGGTGGATTCATTACTTGAGCACCTTATGCCTAACTTAATGGATTTAAAGAAAGCGCTGTCAGGCAGACAACCCGGAAGTTTTAGAGAGTCATTTATTTCTGTTGAATTCTTTTATATAGTTTAAAAACAAAAAAAATAAAGAGGGGAACCCAAAACTTTTCAAAAAGGAAAGTGAATGTGAGAGAGACAAGCATTGTTGAAGTCGGGGAGCTCCTTGAACTTTGTTCATGCTCACAGAAACTTTGTGAATCTTGATTACAGAAACTTTTCAACAAAAATAATTATCCCCTTGTACAATTACATTGTATTATAAAAATAATGTGCCAAGATTTGCCTTTAGGATGTTTACATTGCTTGTTGGTTCGTGCGGTGCAGAACAGAAACTTTGGCTGTAGTGCGCGATTTTACATTTTTTACTGGAACGTAAAATGGTTCTGAAACTTTTTTCACTGTCTTTCTATACAAATAGTTTATTTTTCCTAAATTTTCAGAATTTTTGGAGTACCATAAGTATGGTGAATGTTCAGATTACTACAGACTGTCCTGTTTAAGACAGATTCTATTTTTGATGCATAGTTTGCTTGTTTTGCTGAAACTATCAATTTCTATCAGTGGATTAAGCCATGGAAAAGTTATATTACAGTAGCTACAATGCAAAAACAAAATATGAATTGGTTTGCAACAGTACTTAGAGTAGTGATTTGCTTTATTATACTAACGGATCTTACCGAACTTTCTGTTAAGTTTTGTCTGATTGAAGTTTTCAAGGTTTGGGAGAGATCACGATGGATGAAGGAATAAGGAGTGGCAAGAGCCTAAGCTTGGGGATGCCCGAGGCAACCCAAGGAAATATTCAAGGACTCCCTAGCAACCAAGCTTGGGGATGCCCCGGAAGGCATCCCCTCTTTCTTCTAACAATCATCGGTAATTTTACTTGGACCTATATTTTTTGTCACATGATATGCGTAAATCTTGGAGCGTCTTTTGCATTTACTTTTAAATTTTCTTTTATGCACCATGCTGGTATGAGATAGTCCTTGGTTGATTTGTAGAATGCTCATTGCACTTCACTTATATCTTTTGAGTATGGCTTTATAGAATGCTTCATGTGCTTCACTTATATCATTTCAAGTTTGGATTGCCTGTTTCTCTTCACATAGAAAACCGCCATTTGTAGAATGCTCTTTTGCTTCACTTATATTTGTTAGAGCGTGGGCATATCTTTTGTAGAAAGAATTAAACTGTCTTGCTTCACTTATATCTATTTAGAGAGATGACAGGAATTGGTCATTCACATGGTTAGTCATTAAATCCTATATAAAACTTGTAGATCACTGAATATGATATGTTTGATTCCTTGCAATAGTTTTGCAATATAAAGATGGTGATATTAGAGTCATGCTAGTGGGTAGTTGTGGATTGTAGAAATACTTGTGTTGAAGTTTTTGATTCCCGTAGCATGCATGTATGGTGAACCGTTATGTAACGAAGTTGGAGCATGAGGTATTTATTGATTGTCTTCCTTATGAGTGGCGGTCGGGGACGAGCGATGGTCTTTTCCTACCAATCTATCCCCATAGGAGCATGCGCGGAGTACTTTGTTTCGATGACTAATAGATTTTTGCAATAAGTATGTGAGTTCTTTATGACTAATGTTGAGTCCATGGATTATACGCACTCTCACCCTTCCATCATTACTAGCCTCTTCAGTACCGTGCATTGCCCTTTCTCACCTTGAGAGTTGGTGCAAACTTCGCCGGTGCATCCAAACCCCGTGATATGATACGCTCTATCACACATAAGCCTCCTTATATCTTCCTCAAAACAGCCACCATACCTACCTATCATGGCATTTCCATAGCCATTCCGAGATATATGGCCATGCAACTTCCATCATCTTCATATACATGACTTGAGCATTATTGTCATATTGCTTTGCATGATCGTCGTAAGATAGCTAGCACGATGTTTTCATGGCTTTTTCATTTTTTGATGTCATTGCTATGCTAGATCATTGCACATCCCGGTACACCGCCGGAGGCATTCATATAGAGTCATATCTTTGTTCTAGTATCGAGTTGTAATATTGAGTTGTAAGTAAATAAAAGTGTGATGATCATCATTATTAGAACATTGTCCCAAGTGAGGTTATGAAAATAAAAGTGGCCAAA
>NC_041382.1:387828927-387843385 GCF_002162155.2 Triticum dicoccoides | reverse complement strand
CCCAAATAGAGAGGCCAAAGAAGCCTACAAAAAAAGAAAAAAAAGAGAAAAAAATAAAAAAATGAGAGAAAAGAGAGAAGGGACAATGTTACTATCCTTTTACCACACTTGTGCTTTAGAGTAGCACCATGTTCTTCATATAGAGAGTCTCTTGAGTTATCACTTTCATACACTAGTGGGAATTTTCATTATAGAACTTGGCTTGTATATTCCAACGATGGGCTTCCTCAAATTCCCTAGGGCTTCATGAGCAAGCAGGTTGGATGGACACCCACTCAATTTCAGTTTGAGCTTTCATACACTTATAGCTCTAGTGCATCCATTGCATGGCAATCCCTACTCCTCGCATTGACATCAATTGATGGGCACCTCCATAGCCTATTGATTAGGCACGTTGATGTGAGACTTTATCCCTTTTTGTCTTCTCCACACAACCTGCACCATCATATTCTATTCCACCTATAGTGCTATATCCATGGCTCACACTCATGTATTGCGTGAAAGTTGAAAAGGTTTGAGAACATCAAAAGTATGAAACAATTGCTTGGCTTGTCATCGGGGTTGTGGATGATTTGAGTGATTTGTGTGGTGAAGATGGAGCATAGCCAGACCATATGATTTTGTAGGGATAACTTTCTTTGGCCATGTTATTTTGAAAAGACATGATTGCTTTATTGGTATGCTTGAAGTATTATTCTCTTAATGTCCAATGATAGACTATTGCTTTGAATCACTCGTGTCTTAATATTCATGCCATGATTAGATTACATGATCAAGATTATTCTAGGTAGCATTCCACATCAAAAATTATATTTTTTATCATTTACCTACTCGAGGATGTGCAGGAATTAAGCTTGGGGATGCTGATACATCTCTGTCGTATCTATAATTTTTTAGTGCTCCAAGCCAATATTATACAACTTTCATATACTTTTTGCAACTTTTTATACTATTTTTGGGACTAACATATTGATCCAGTGCCCAGTGCCAGTTCATGTTTGTTGCATGTTTTTTGTTTTGCAAAAAATCCATATCAAACGGAGTCCAAACGGGATAAAAACTGACGGAGATTTTTTTGGAATATATGTGAATTTTGGGAAGTGGAATCAATGCGAGACGGTGCCCGAGGAGGCCACGAGGCAGGGGGGCGCGCCCCTGACCCTCGTGGACACCCCGTAAGGCGGTTGGTGCCCTTCTTTTGCCGCAAGAAAGCTAATATCTGGATAAAAATCTTGTTCAAATTTAAATCCAATCGGAGTTAAGGATCTCCGGGAATTTAAGAAACGGTGAAAGGGCAGAATCAGGGTATGCAGAAACAGAGAGAGACAGAGAGACAGATCCAATCTCGGAGGGGCTCTTGCCCCTCCCGCCATGGGGGCCATGGACCAGCGGGGAAACCCTTCTCCCATCTAGGGGGAAGGTCAAGGAGGAAGAAGAAGAAGAAGTGGGCTCTCTCCCCCTCTCTCCCGGTGGCGCCGGAACGCCGCCGGGGCCGTCATCATCACCACAATCTACACCAACAACTTCACCGCCATCATCACCAACTCTTCCCCCCTCTATGCAGCGGTGTAACCCCTCTTTTACCCACTGTAATCTCTACTTAAACATGGTGCCCAATGATATATATTATTTCCCAATGATGTATGGCTATCCTATGATGTTTGAGTAGATCCCTTTTGTCCTATGTGTTAATTGATGACCGTGATTGGTTTGAGTTGCATGTTTTATTATTGGTGCTATCGTATGGTGCTCTCCGTGTCACACAAGCGTGAGGTATCCTCACTGTAGGGTTTGCAATATGTTCATGATTTTCTTATGGTGGGTGGCGTGAGTGACAGAAACACAGACCCGAGTAAGTAGGTTGTTTGCGTATGGGAATAAAGAGGACTTGATGCCTTATAATGCTATGGTTGAGTTTTACATTAATGATCTTTCGTAGTTGCGGATGCTTGCTAGAGTTCCAATCATAAGTGAATATGATCCAAGAAGATAAAGTATGTTAGCTTATGCCTCTCCCTCAAATAAATGTGCAATAATGATTACCAGTCTAGTTATCGATTGCCTAGGGACAAATAACGTTCTTGTTTGACAACAAGCTCTCTACTAAAACTAACTTAGTTGTGTCTTCATCTAAACAACCCCTAGCTTTTATTTACATGCTCTTTATTATCTTGCAAACCTATCCTATCACACCTACAAAGTAATTCTAGTTTCATACTTTTTCTAGGTAAAGCGAACGTTAAGCGTGCGTAGAGTTGTATCGGTGGTCGATAGAACTTGAGGGAACATTTGTTCTACCTTTAGCTCCTCGTTGGGTTTGACACTCTTACTTATTGAAAGAGGCTACCATTGATACCCTATACTTGTGAGTTATCAGTGCTCTTGTGCTTGGTGAGTTTCTGTGGATGAGGATGATCTAAGTGGCCTCGGATCAGTTTGTGCGGTCTGAATGGACTCGGATCAGTTGCCTCCTACTGTGGTGGCTAGCCCTATTTATAGAGGCCCTGGTCCTCTTCCCAAATGCTAGCGGGAAGGGATGCCACAACGGCCAAATATGAAGGGAGACAACTAGTACAAGTTATCTTGACTAAAGGTTGTCTTCGCCTGCCAAAGGCTCTGGTGGTAACGCCGTCCTGGGCTCCACGGTGACTTCCATCCTGCCGTCCTGCTGGCCTTGGTCTCGTTGCACTGATAAGGAAACATTTGCCTGATGCCTCAGGACTCCTCGCATGCGCTTGCCTCTTTAGCACCAAAGAGGAAATGAGGGCACTGTGCGTGCTAGCGCCCGCCTGGCCCCGGTCGTCATGGCTTGCGTCACAGGAACCTCATGCGGTGCCCCTTGCCTTGATCTCTCCACCCCTCACGAGCTAGCCTGGTGAGGCCGCCCCCGAGGAGGTCTTGCATCGCCACCTCGCGAGGCTCGGCCCCTCGCGAAGGTCTTGATTGTTTGCTGGTGAAGATGGGTCGTACGGGGCCGCTGGCGGAGCCACGCCGTGGGCTATAGGCAGGCAAGTCTGGGGACCACCATTCCCAGGACACCGACAATAGCGCCTGGGTCCAAGGAGCGCTTGGACTTGGCTTCGAGGTGAAGCCAAGGGGCTAGTGCGGAGCGCCGCGGGTCCCAATAGCCTGCGGCCTCGGTTGACGCGTGGCGATTGACGGGACATGGGCGGCCCTGCTTCCTCATGCAGCCTTGATATCTGCCTAGCTTGGTGGCCACCGTTGACTTACACAGTTATTCCCCCATTGCCGGTGACGCGCCCCTCCAACTGTCTCGCCTTTCTGAAACAATAACCTCCTCTTCCAATCTGTCCCGAGCTCGGCCCTCCTTGTTGCCATGGAGCCCTACCGAATGGAGAAGGGGAGGAAGAAGTCTCAGTCTTCAGCCGGGACACCACTAGACGTTGAACCCGCCATAGGCCGGTCTTGGTGCTCAACCAGGAAGCCATGGACAAGGTGCGCTCTGTGCTCGCTGCTAACTTCAACGAATAGGGGGAGGACGGCCTGGCCCGCATCCCACGCCTCCATCGACAGGATAGCCACCGAAGTCCAATTCTTCATCGACACCCTGTGGGCTGGCCTGGTTCCTCCCTTCTCCACCTTCTTCAACACTGTGCTCTCCCACTATCAGATCCATATGTTGCACCTTGATCCCCATCAGTCTCCCTTCTCGCCGTTTTTGCTTTCGTCTGCGAGGCCATGGTGGGCATTCCCCCTTCGGTGTCCCTATTGTGCCATCTTTTCTCGATGCACCTAGCTAGCCCTCGGCATTGCTCGGGATGCTTGAGCTTCCAGGCCGTAGCTGTGACGGCTGGCTCGGGGATTGATTTTGAGCTTCCGCCCTCCACAAGCGACTTTCAGACACGGTGCGTGTTTGTGGACGTCGGTGTGCTCAGCCCCGTGCTCTCGCCCCCTTTGGCTCCCACCGTTCCCAGCTCCGGCTGGGGCCACAAGAAGCTCGCGGACCCCTGCTTTTCCTTCGTCTGGCTCTGGTTGACGAGGCTGAAAGATCTTGGCATGACTTCGCCCATGGTGATGAAGGAGTTCCTCCGACGCCGCGTCGCCCCACTCCAACGCCATTCCTGGCTGATGTGGGCACTGTCCGGCGGCCAGGATCGCATGAGGCTTCAAGAGTCAGGGCTTCCTCCCGAGGCGCGAAGAACATTGCTCAAGGTCCTGACGGGCGATCCCTCGCCAGCCGATATGCCGCAAGAGGGTTGTCTTTTGTACTGCTACTCAAACAGGGTGGAGTTCGCGGGGCAGATGCCCCCCTTCGATGAATGGGGGCTGCGTCCAGTCGGCCTTGAAGGGCCCCACGAGAACCCTGTCTCCGTGGTTCCCCTCCTTGCCGCCAGCGCCGAACTTACCCCAAGAGTGGATGAAGGGGGCGAGCACTGCTGGAGACTGGAGGCGCGGGTGCTGAGGCGTCGACACCGCTCGAGGCTCCCAAGGTGCCATCCCCGGGAGCCCATGACTCTTTCCCTAGGGTGACAGCTGAGGGGGCGACGCAATCCGCTGCTCCTGAGGCCGAAGCCTCCGAGGTCTCAGCAGGTCATCATGAGGCGGAGCCAGAGGGCTCCCCTCATCCCAGCACTCCCAAGGTCGTCTCCTCGGGCGCCTCACCAGCCGCGCCCTGCGCTGGTTGCCGTGTCCAAGGCTTCGGCCGGCTCCGTCTGGACTTTGATGTGCTCCGCTAGAGGAAAGGGTCTCCAAGCTGCAGCAGTGATGCCTTCTGGCCGTTGAAGCAGAGGAAGTATATCGCCATAGACGAGTGAGAACCTTCACTACAAAAAAATACACTTCCGTGATGATACGTGTTTGTCACAGTAGGTCGCTTTTTTTGTCATGCATGTACATCCATGACAAATTTATGACAGAATCAAGATAGTCATACCTGTGCTGTCGTAGAAGTGTTCCATGACATTACCAAAATTATCATCACGGAAGTGTCCACTTCCATGACGATAAATCACGCGTCACAGAAGTGATTTCGTCAAGGGTGATCGACATGTGGCATCCACCGTAACGGAATGCCGTTAAGCTACCGGGTCAGTTTTTGGATCCGATAACCCGTTAAGAGCCCCGACCAATGGGGATTTTCCACGTGTAAAATCATCATTGGCTAGAGGAAACACGTTTCGGCTCATCGTTGGGACAGATGTCAACCACTCATTGGACGGAAGGCGCCTATGATACCTCGACACGTGTCACGGCCCAACAGAGGCCCATTCCTGTGAAAAGGCCGGCTCGTTTGACTTGGTCAAAAGCTGGCGGGTCAGCCCATGGAAAGCCTGTTAACGCCCTGTTTGCATATAGCCCATTTACGGCCCACTAACCCAAGGCTCGTTAGACCCTATCCGAATTAGGCCCTGTAGCGTCATCTGGGCCATCCAATATGATTCCAGCCCATTTTCACTTCTGGCCCATGTATGGCCCATGATGACTTTCGGCCCATATGAGGCCCTATGTAACTCTTGGCCTACTAACGGACCATGGTGAAACTGGCCCGTAATGAATAGTGTATCACTTTACACCCATTAACGGCCCGTGGTGAAACTGGCCCGTAATGAACAATGTATCACTTTATACCCATTAACGGCCCGTTATTCCGTTGGGCTGTTTCCAGCCCATGTTATCTTTCGGCCTTCTCAGGGCCCATTTATTCTTGGGCTCATTTACAGCATTCGTTTACTTACGGCCCGTTACTGTCATTTTCTGCTTGTGGGCCAAATTCAGCCCGTGGTTATGGTCAGCCCGTTTGTGGTCTATTAATACGTTGGGCCGATTTCATAGCGTCATCAAATACGGCCTATTAACGATGGCCCGTTATGGTCGGCCCATGAACGGACGATTCCAACTCTAGCCCGTTTACGACCATAATGCGGTCTGTTTGGCCCATGTTTGGCCAATCGATTATACGGCCCGTATAAGGCCCATTGATAATACGGCCCGCAGAAGGCCCATTGTTTCTATGGCCCATAGAAGGCCCATTGTTTCTACGGCCCGTAGAAGGCCTACTGTTTCTACGGCCAGTAGGAGGCCCAGTGTCACTACAATAAATATTAGCCCATGGTTATTATGGCCTAGTTTTAAAAAATAGGTTATTGCAGCCACTAGCTAACCGCGGAAAAATAACTGCAATGACTACAAGCAAACAAATAAACAAGACAACAAGGAAATAAATAAGCAAGCAATTAACGCTAGGCTATCACAGCTATTACACATATTACATCCACTGGGCATCAAAGTTCGCCACCAGTGCAAATATAGGGAACAAAGCAGCATATCATATACACTGGTTGTCAAAGTTGGCGACCAGCGCAAATAAACGCCATAGCAAAACAAATCCAGAACTGAAACCACTTCAGAAGATCTCAAGAAACAATATCCTGGGTACCCATAATGCTGGCAAGATGCTTAGCAAGCTTATTAACTTTCTCTTGTTTGGCGCTTAAATCCTCCAGCGCTTGCTGTTGCACCAGAAAATATGCATCTGAATTCTGCAGGGACTTCCTCAGTCCTTCAGCTTCCTGTCACAGCACATCTGATCGATGTCTTTCAACTTGAAGTTGAGACTCAAGAAGACGAACTGATTCAGGCAGCGAGTTCGAAGAGCTTGTGCCAGCAGTAGTGGCCAGTAACTCGAACACTACATCAAGACAGGACTTTTGGGTTCCCTCACTGTCGTCAAGATAGTTTTTATCAGCTTTCTTGGAGACCAACAGGGATGTCTCACTATCTTGAACCTTATCTGCATTACTTCCTTTACCATTGGATAATGCGGTACCGTTCTCCAATTTTTGTCCGCATTCTAAAAGAGAAACAAGCAGACACATCACATGTTTACCGTGTTGTATATGAAACACATTTTGGTAAATGAGTTCAGTAGTAAAGTGGACAGGATAACAGCATGAAACAAACATATATCTATGTACCATGGTCACTTTATGGTCTATATCATTCTAGTTTTTGTTGCCAAATCAAGATAGAGACACAGTTCAAATAATATTTGTTCAAGACAAAGCAGAATAGACAGAATATAAGTGTGGGTAACTATAAAGCAATAACAACACTTGTAATGTGCATGACATGAGAACATAACTGTTTATTCAATTGAAACCGAAATCAACATAGAGCAGGTTACAACAGCAAACCAGTTAAAGAAACAGGTTTAAAACATACCTGTTGCGCCATTGGAGTTTCAATTCCATCCTTCAAATTTGAAAATAGTTGGTATGAGTAAATACAGTCATGCAAGAGCAAAGGAGTATGAACCATAGCTACAGAACCTGACCCGAGAACAAATCTTCTTCTCCTTTAAGCGTTGAGTTGGGATTTGGAGTGGTGGTCCTCGTGCTTTGGGCACTGCAGTTCCCTTACGAACTGCTCGTGTTTGGGTGCTCTGTGGTGGAGACGGTGTTGTGTCAACTGGAACTGGGTTACTATCTGCCGGGGTTGGGGTTAGAAGGGGTGTAGCTGGTTCTCTGTCCAACTGGGTAGGGGTACAATCTGTGAGAGTCTGGGTTATGTGTGGCGGATCTGGTCCTTGGGCAAGTACAATCGTGGTTCTATCTGCATCAACTGGTAGCACTATCTTTTCTGAAGACCGTGTTATTACTCACTTAGATACTGCCATCACGCTCTCCAATTCAAATGGCTGATAAAAAAGAAAATTAATTGAAAGTATAGACATTGTATGATAGACAGGTGCAATGGATAGTGGGGAATAAAAGAGGGCATGAAATAATTCATATTTATGTTGTCTAACCAAACAGGATAGCATGACACAATTTCACATATATGATGGCTAACTAAACAGGATAGCATGACACAATTTCACATTATGATGGCTAACTAAAAAAGGTGGAAAGACATAGTTCAAAATATGAGACTATGTAAATAGGATGACATGCCATAACTATATAATGTGTTTATTAAATAGGTTGGCATGCCATAATTCACATACATTCACGGATAGAATGCCATAATTCAAAATATGATGATTGTAAACACTAAATAGGATGAGATGATATAACTATATGATGTCTTTATTAAATGGGTTGCCATGCCATAATTCAGATAGATGATGTGTATGTACTATGTAAACATGATGGCATGATATAATTCAAATATATGATTTATATAGTAAGCAAGTAAGCAGATGTCAATCCATATATGATGTAAAAACTAAGCAATGCAAGACAACATGCATGACATGGGTAATATAACCCTGCCAAGTTTGAGCATAGACCTCAGGGGGAAAATAGGACTGGGCATCAGTCTCTGAATCCTCCTCTGAGGAGCTCTCTGTAACCAGCAAGATATCTGCTTCAGCAGGTAGCATTGTCTGCTCTGAATACCTTGTTTTCACTCTAGATACTTCCATCACCGCTTCAAATGGTTGATGCACAGGAAGAGTAGTTGAATATACAAACGTTGTCACCAAATGGAACACATAATACAAAAAAATGATAGCATGATATAATTCACATACATGATGATTGGCTAAACAGCATGGCATTGCATAATTCACATATATAATGCCTTTGCAACAAGATAGCATTGTATAATTCACATATAAAATGTCTTGCAACAAGATGGCAATGCATAATTCACATATATGGTAATTAGACACTGAACAGGTGGCATTCACACAAAGCATGTCTAAACTAATCAAATGACATAGCAATGCGAGACACCATACGCACGATATGAGCAACATAACCCTGCCAAGTTAGAGCATACACCTCGGGGGGGGGGGAATAGGACTGGTCATCTATCTCTGAATCCTCCTCTGAGGAGCTATCTGTAACCAGCGAGATATGTGCTTCGTTAGATAGCATAGTCTGCTCTGAAGACCTTGTTTTCACTCCAGAATTTGCCATCACCGTGTCAAATGGCTGATGCACACGAAGAGCAGTTGAATGTAATAACATTGTTGACAAATGTAATATGTAACGAAAGAAAGGATGGCCTGATATAATTTACATATAAGATGACTGGCTAAGTAGGATGGCATTGCAAAATTCACATATATGATGCCTGGCTAAACAAGATGGCGTTGCATAATTCACATAAACGATGAATAAACTAAACAGATGGCATTCGCACAAAGGATGTCTAAACTAAGCAGATGACATATTTGATGTATAAAGTAAGCAATGCAAGACACCATATGCATGATATAACCAACATCAGCATGCCAAGTTAGAGCGAAGAACTCAGGGGGTAAATAGGAGTTGTCTTCTCCTACTGAATCCCCCTCAAAACAAATATCTTCCTCTCGATTACAATCCGAAATGCGTGGAGGGGGGCTACCTTTGCACCTACCATGGAGCAACGTCTGCATGAAATTTTATTGCCAAACAAGGCTCGTCTCTTTCGCTCTACATGTTCAGTTCCATTGTTTACAATAACTGTCATGCATAGGAATAAAACATAGTGAGATTATGTAAGGAGTGCATGCAGAAATCCAGAGTGATGGTAGCAACCTGTGGATAGACACAAAACCAATAATAGCAGGCAGATAATGGCTTCAGTTAAAAAATACAGATAATGGCTTCTTTACTGTTTGTTTCCCACCCAACATGAAACTCATAGCAGACACCGGAGATTAACCAGATAGTAGATAGATACTATTGATAGCGGGCCCGATATGTACCCCACAACCATTTTAAAACTCAAGTTTGACCATTAGTTTGGAGCTGACTCAGAGTCTAATCGGTGAACAGGACGATAATGTAGCATGTAATATTAAGCGATGCATAACGTAAGCAGACACGAAAGAGTGCAACCTCTCTTGCAGACCCGTGTAGTCCTCGAGGTCATCTGCTTGGTTGATGATGGTAGTGCAGTTTTCATGGCTGCCAGCGGCGGGGAAGAAGATCTGAGGCGGTGAAAGATAGTCTGGAGGCCGGATCCCTGCTGTGCTGGACCCTTCTGTCGTTGGGGCAGCTGAACTGGGGTGGACGACGGCGCAGCAGGAGCGGGACAAACCACGCAAGGTTTTCTTTGACAACTATCTGTAAGAGAAGTAATTCTGTAAGGGCTCGTTTTAATTGGAGGATTCCAACAATGCAGGGATAGGAAATAGACAGGAATAGGATAGGAATGCATGTGCAAAACAGAGAATTTAAAAACACAGGATTTCTGCCAATCTAGGTGTTAGATTCACAACAATTGGAAGATCATAGGATGCAAAGAAGCATGGTGAGATTAAGTCAAACCACAAGAAAATGTATGGTTATAATGCTATTATGCTACCATCTCTTAGTCTTGTGCTTCATGAATAGGAATTTGAAAAGGAGGAAAAGCGAAAATTAAAATTCCTATGTTTTTTCTTTCAAGGTGACACTAAAGGAACAAATCCGTGTGCTCAGTGGACAATATATATAACATGTAGAGTAAAAAAGAGATGCAACAAGTGTACAACCTCTTTGGCGAAGCCATGTCGATCTCAGCGTGGTTGGGTTGGTCGGTGAGGATGCTCCGGCTGACTTGGCTATCGGAGGAGAGGAAGAAGATCTTAGGCGTCTGGAGATGGAGCCCGAGGTACTGCTCCGCTGTGATGGAGGGTTTCGTCGTTGGAGCAGCTCCGGTGAGTTGTACGACGCCGAGGCTGAAGTAGGACAAGAGAGACAACAAACAACATTAACCTGAGTGGAATTCTAATAGCATCTCCAATACATGGCATAAAATACATAACCACAAAGTGCTAGATGTAAAATACATCAGCCGCTCATCTCTGAACTTAACTGTCGAAACTGAATTTAACTGTCGAAACTGAACTTAACTGTCGAAACTGAACTTAACTGTCGAAACTAAATTTTGCTGTCGAAACTGAATTTTGTTGTCGAAACTGAACGCACTAGCAAGGTGAGGCTACACGTTGGTCGACTGACTTTTTCATCTCTGGTCAGTCAATTTTGCAGCCGTTGGATATGAAATCAAGGGCATGCGGTTCATCTTCAACCTCCACCCCCCTGAGCCGGCCAAACAGCAGCCCCCGCCGCCCGCGGCTGGTGGTGCGCCGCCCCGCCCGCCCCAAAAAGACTCCCCACCGCCGGTACGCCGCCGCCCCGGCCATCCCTCTAGCCCCCCCGTGCCGAGCTTTTTCTCCGGCAATCCCCACGCCAACGCCCCGCCTCCATCGGCGACCACCGCCCCCATCCTGAACCCTAAGATAGATAGTGGGGTACCTCTCCGGCGAGCCCCCTCCCCGCTGCGGCTGGTTCTTCCTTCACCCCAATGGCATCGGAGTGAAGTGTAGCTAAATCGGGGCAGCATCGCAAGCAAGAGCAAGAGCGAGAGCAGCAGCGCGAGCAAGAGCAATAGCAAGAACAGACCAGATAGGGGACCGAGAGCAAGAGCAGAGCAGCATCGCGAGGAGAGCTAAAGCAGCAGCAGGTCCTACTGATGTGGACGTCGCCGCCGAGGGAGCAATGTTGTGGAGGAACTGGTCGGCGACGCCGCCGTGGATGGAGCCGCGCCGTGTTGGCTCGGGACCGAGCGCCGACAGCACCGTGAGATCGAATCAAGACATAAATGCGGCGATTAGTGTACAACCTCTTTGGTGGCACCGATTAGGCCGCAGCTTCATCCGAGGAAACGGTGATGATGATGCTCTTCCGGTGGTGAAGGTGAAGACGGTGGTGTGGGAATGGAGGTGGCGCGAAAGACGAGGGGAATGTCGGGGCAGCTCCTTGGAGGTGGAGGACGGGGTGGCTGAACCGGCGGGACGATGAGATCACCGACGGATCCTCATCCGGTACGGTGGATGAGGGACGTCGAGGTGTTGTTGTGGACGACATCATTGGGGAAGAGGCTCCGGCTGGGTGGCGGACGGAGCAGGGTGTGGGGTTTCGTCGCGGGTTTTCGCAGCCTCGGTGTACGAATGGGTGGGCGGATGGGATGGTAGTGGGGAACCATGGCTTAGAGATGCGCTTTTCCGAAATGTGGGGTAAGTTACGGAAGTACCCCGACCAATTTGAGGCGGTTCTTTCGGTTCAGGGGTACCACGGGCATTTCGCGTGTCGGGATTTCACAGGAGGTGGGAGTTTTCGCGCGCGTTGTAATTTCAGAATAGCAAGGCGCAGGTTGAGATGGAGGGAGTTGTCGGAGCACAACGTGACAAAGATATATCTTAAATATTTCGGGCTAACAAGGCGCGGGTTGAAATTTCCGGACAAGCCTAACGTGTACTGTACCAAATCAATGTGCCCTACAAATGTCATTCAAAACTTTGAATTCATGTTATGTTCAATTAAAATATTTTGCTACATGTATAATGCATGCAACCTACTACTCAAATGAACGTTTTAGTGCATTCCAAATGTATATACTACCGCTTCAATATGAACTAAATTTCAATTCGTTTCTCTATTAGAATAAGATCTATAGTAATGATTGTTGTGAAGTCAAAGCATTTGAATTTGTTTCTCTATTTTAATAAGATCTACAATCATCATTATTGTCAAGTTAAACCATCGTTTGTGTATTATCTTCACAGCACACCACATGATTAGTCTCGAGTTATATATGAACTATGTGTACTATATGAACTCGAACTAGATTTTTTGAATCCACTTTATTTTGATTTCAAATCACATTACATTTCTAGCTCTAGCTAGATCTTCATAATCTAAACCATGTCTCATATGTATAATGTGTTTATCACATTATGTATGGTGCCCCGCCCCCTACGCCTACACGTATTTAGATGTGAGTTGCAAACACCACACATTACCATAAATTCAAATAAAATGTGAGAATGTTCGATATATAGTATTGTTTAGATTGTTCGATATTTAGTTGTAAGCTGCAAATGCCACACATTATCACAAATTCAAATAAAATGTGAGATTGTTTGATGTATAGTATGGTTTAGATTGTTCGGCATTTAGCTGTGAGTTGCAAACACCATGCATTATCACATTATGGAATAACATGTGCACAACACGTGTATCACCGCTATATTCATGCATGCAATGTTTAAAACACTATGATCTCCTATTCAAATAAATGAATCTGCTTTCATATCAAATTATGATCTTTGTTAGTCTCTTACACCCACACAATCCTCTAACCTTTGTAGCTACCACTAACTTTCTCTCGTGCATGCACACACCCTCCTCGCCCTCCCCCTCCCTTGACATTCTATCCACCGGGCACATTCATTTTTTTCTTTAGGTCATTCTCCCAGAGTCTCCACAACTCCTTTCCGACACACACTGATCGATAAACCTCTCCAGCGATGCCTGCCTACAACATACAAACACACCTTCAATCTCCTCCTTTATGTGTCCTTGCCTCGTGTCTCTCATACGGTCAGACAAACGTGTAAACTCTCGCCCCTCTTTTCATCACTCTCTCACAACCGCACACTCCTCCCCCTATCTAGCTAGTAGTTGGGCCTCTCACACCACCTCCTAGCTCCATTCCCTCTGTCTATCCGTCTCGCTGGGCTTTATTTGCCTCTAACAAATGGACGTACACCGACCGATCTCTCGCTATACATATAGCTAGCTAGGTCCTTATAACACGTTTTTACCCACACGTCAATCGATCTACCTCCTTAGTTGTGTCTCTCCCTTCCTCCGACAAACAACAATTGATCTACCGATCTAGGGCCTGTTTGGTCCCAATAAGTCACCTGACTTATAAGTCAGGTGACTTAAAACCAATGACTTATAAGTCACGTCTTTTTGGTTGTCACCTGACTTATAAGTCACCTGAGCACATCTTTCCATCTTTTTTTATGTAAAGGTGGTGGGACCCATGCAAAAGGGGGTGACTTATAAGTTTTAAGTTGGGGTGAAGCAACTTATGACTTATAAGTTGGGGTGACTTATAAGTTGGGTCTGTTTGGCAAAATAAGTCACTTTTTTCACTTTTCGACTTATAAGTTGATGACTTATTTGAAACCAAACAGGGCCCTAGTTAGGTTTGCTTACCAAACACATGGTTCCCCTTCATCATCCATGGATGCGTCCCGACAGATCTATCACACACAGGCACACACAGAAACACATCCCACTCTTATTGATAACATTGCAGTTCCACCCTCAGTTTGTCTAGTAGGCCTCTCCCACCATCTTCGAGAAGCAACTCCATCACCCATCCAGCATTCTACCCTCTTCCTCCCTCTCCATCCCTCTCTCTCTCCCATCATATTTCCCGTCCTTCAGTTATGTATGGATGTCGACCGATCTCCCTCGAGACATAGCTGGGTCTCTCCTTCTCAACACATATACGAGTCGTTCTACCTCTATAGTTAGGCCTCTGCCTACCCCTCCCACCACCCCCTCCCCACCCCCACACACACCGATACATTGAGCGCTCTAGTCATGTCTCCCTGCCACACACAAACTTGACGTGTGCCCTCTAACGTTCTGGTAGGCTAGTCGCCCTATATCTTTGACTTATACACACACAATTTCGATGGCTCTCTTCATCGATC
>NC_041382.1:387815251-387828713 GCF_002162155.2 Triticum dicoccoides | reverse complement strand
AAAACAAAAAACACTCACGAACGCGGTTTGTATCTCTCACACACACCCACGTAGGTGGCTGACGTGCACGAAGAGAAGAGGTGCATGTACTCCCGTCTCTTTCCCAACCACACCCGCGCGGGTACACGACGGAGCTCATTTCTGTACGAAAAAGGCAGCCCACATGGTAATTTGGCATGTGTACTGGTTGTCCACTTGGTGGAGGGAGAATCGTCTACCACGGGTGAACAAACAAATTGCGACTTGATGTGTTATGTTAAAAAAAGAGGCAAACCATGTGGGTCCTACCTTAGAGGCAAGGCTCTATACACTTGAGTACTTTTGATGTGTCCCATCAACTCGCAGAACAAGGAGAAGCTTGCTTAGTACGCCGTCTCCCCCGCCCACGGGCGCGGTGGCTCGCAGGATGTGGTGAAGCTTGCTTACTATGCCTTACTCCCGCTCCCTCGCCCATGCGCGCGGTGGCTCGCAGGACGAGGAGAAAAATTTACTACTCCCTTTGTTTACTCCTCGTCCCTACTACCTTGGTTATAGAGATTATATCATATTGTTTGGAATATATATGTCCTTTAGTAGATTTCAATATGAACTACTAGTACATACTCCAAACACTATTGTATATAGACGTATTTTAGAGTGTAGATTCACTTATTTTGCTCCGTATGTAGCACTCTCCCTCGCCCCTCGACCCTCGCCCACGTGGTGGACGTGCAGCAATTCATTCGGTCTGATATAGCCAGAACGATATATACTGCACTACCATTATTGCTCGACTTCCCGAAGAGGTGAAGAGCCAATCGCAAGGTCAATATTTTGGAGATGACAAGCGCAAGGTTATAGGAGAACAAGTAGTAGGTGCCGTGTCATTTATAAATAAAGTTTTTTTCTTCGATGGCACGTACGAAATATGATAGGTTCATATGGAGAGAAAAGGAAACCGCTCCACTATATACATAGTCAGGACGGGCCAGCCTACACGGTTGCTTGCTGGGGTTGCTCTCTTCACACTCTCTCGCACAAAACGACTGTGGCCACATCTCTAACATCCCAGCGGATCACGTCCGCTTGGGGAAGGGGTGGATGCTTAGTGTAGATGCGGTGGCCGTCGCCGACGGCGAAAACCCACCGCCGGCACGTCCCGATCAGGGGTCCCCGCCGTTCTCTCTCACAAAGCCGGTGAAGTTGCCTTCGTCCCTTGCTCACTTCCACGACGTGGGCAGTTGCCGCCTCCCGCCGCCCTCCTCAAGGTTGAGCTACGTCCCTCAGGTACAAATCCCTTTACAGCCGGCTTGCACCACTGCTCCAGCTGCCCACATCACTCCCTGTGGATATTTGTCTACTTCTTTGCCCGCACATACCTCTACTGACTTCTACATACTGTATTTGTGATGAGTTTATGTCTCATCAACTAGTCCCAGTAATCCTATTCTAATCATGCTTGTTCAATTTCTTTCCCACAGGGATGCTCATCTCGATTTTGGTGAAACTGCACAAAATGATCCGATGGTCAAAAGGTTGCAAACTTCATTTATTAGGAAGCTCGAACGTTGCCAGCAAATTGAAGCCTGGTCAGGGTTCACGGTTCAAGGGCTAGGGACTGCATGGATCGTTTTGTTTCTTTAGTTGCCTCTGTTCCAAAATAAGTGTCAACTTTAGTAGTAGTACAACTTTGTACTAAAGTTTACACAAAGTTGAGAAACTTATTTTGGAACGGAGGGAGTACATATTTGCTATGATCTGTCAATCATTGAGATGCAATAGCATGCATGTTAGTCTCCTTTGTATTTGGTGAAATGTTGCAACGGGCAACCTTGGACGCAAGATATATGTAACAGAAGCTGGAAGCTTCATAGCATTGAACAAATTTATCTCACTGATAAATTACAGTACGTACTATACTAGTACTTCCTCCGTTCCTAAATATAAGTATTTGTAGAGATTTCACCATGAACCACATGCGGATGTATATAGATGCATTTTAAGTGTAGATTCATTCATTTTGTTCCGTCTGTAGTGGAATATCTACAAAGACTTATAACTACTAGTAATAGCTAGCCCCCACTACTAGGAATTCTCTATCCTCTCCTTGAGCCACGTCATCAAAATTGATGTAGCCGTTAGATGAAGTAAATCAGTCCATAATAGCCGTCTGATCTTGATGTTGAGAGGCTCCGCACTAAGCCACATGCAAGCATGCAGAAATACCGTGCCACATGCATGTGAGTGGGTTTTAAATCACATCAACATGTCTGCATGCAAGCATGCACCGGTAGCATGCATGTAAGTGAGCTTTTAAGTCCCATTAACATGTCAAAAAGAAAAATATAATCCCATTATACAGTAGGAGTTGGCTGATCTTTTTTCCTTACATGGGATGATCTAAATGATGATGGGAGTTTATTTAGTTTGGCTACCACATTTGTCATGCGGTTATAGAGTTTTTTTTGTTCTATGAAATCGATAATTTTGCGCAGAGAGATATACTGTTGTTCCGCGCCAACGCACGGGGACTCATCTAGTAATATTTAGGAATGGAGGGAGTACTATGTAAAGAGTTAGGTGTCGCACGGTGATAGTGTGAGGTGGGCCATGTAATCACTGAGCCTACGTGTTTTCAATGCTCTTGCACGCCTCCGCTGTAAGAATGGAGAAAATTGTAATCTAGTAGTAGTAGTATACCTCCTTTCACCGAAAGCGTGGGACATCCAGCAGTCCTACCACCTCAATAATAAAGACCAATGAGCCGTCAAATCACATAGACCCAGCAGTAAGTTGGACGGACGAAGCAACCATCACTCTTGCGCCAGTGAGAGGTCGCGTCCGCTCTGCCGGGGCATGAATGCGGCACCGATTCTTTGGAGCGGCGCTGACCGTTCCGGGCGAGAAGTGCGCGCGAGCGGTGGAGGGGCTTTGGGTGGGCCAGGCTGGTCAGGAGCGGGCGTGGCAGCTGTCCGCATGTCCCTAGTGGACACGCCCGGGAATGAGAGGATGCACCGACTCTCGCGGCTAAAATCGTACACTACACAACATCTCTCTGTAGGAGTAGGTCGATCTGTCGCTCTCTCTAACACACACACACACACACACACACACGCACGCACCTTGGTCCCGTTGTACCTTCTAACGTGACTTATTACACCTAGACGGAGGGAGTAGTAAGTATACGAGATACGGTGGCACACTGACTTAAGTCGAATACAAGTGGCCAAAATTTGTGTGAATGTTATAATAAGGATTCGCTTAAAATAGTACGTGAGCGAACAGAGGGATCAATTGGATAGTGTTCCTGAGCAGTAGCGAGATGTGTGAGGTAAGGTACACTGCTTGCGCTTGTAATTTTTCTTATTAATTTGTTTGTTTCACCCTCTGACTGGTGGGACCCAATGTACTACGTGGAGAGAGGTAAGGTGACTAAGGCTGCATTATTTCTGCACCACTGTGGATAGTCTTACCACCAAAGCCACATGACATGATTATGAGTGAAATCTCAATGACTCCCACACACACAAAAAAAACATGGCATGCTTGTCACACGAATGCAGGAATGTATAAAAGGTTACTTCCCTCTTGTTGAACATAACGGGAGGGTTGTGTAGATGGTTAGCCTGTTCGCTCACTCTCTCGCCCTCTCCCGCTGGAGCCACATTGCTTGTAGTTGCTCTCTTCACACTCTCCCGCCCTCTCCAGATCTAAACAAGACTTCGTTGGCCTCTCTCTTCCCTCAGTGCTGCTCAAAGAGTCGACAGGATCCGTCCGCCGGGAAGGAAAGGAGGCTTAACGTTGTCGCCGTCGGCAAGGGACTACCTGCACAGCTGTTCACTTTCCACCCAGCGGTGGCGCGGGAGGGCCTTCGACCCCTTCTTCTTCGCCGCCGTCCCGTCGCCCACCAAACCACGCCCCAAGAACCTTAAGGTATAATTTACTTACTCCACGTGCATTGCTCTAGTTGCATGTATACCATGAATCTCGGACGTGGTTCAAAGAGGAAAGGAGTGGGGGAAAGTAGTGGGAAAAGTTGTATATAGCATGAATCTAGGACGTGGTTCAAAGAGGAAATGAAGGGGGAAAGTTGTATAGCATTAATCTAGGACGTGGTTCAAAGAGGAAAGGAATGGGGGAAAGTAGTGGGGAAAGTTGTATCGCATAAATCTAGGATGTGGTTCAAAGAGGAAAGGAAGGGGCGAAATTACTAGTTCAAAAAGGAAAGGAAGGGACAAGGCTGTAGAGTTTGAGCAGGACTAGATTTGATGCGCTCATATAGGGAAAGGCGTCTAAAGATAACAAAACTGGGACAAACACAAATATGCTCCTTGGTTGCTTGTTCTTTGTTGCAATAGACTGTGCATGACCACACTACATCGGTAGATGCACATGGTGCTGGTGCATCCACTGTCCCGTGCAACTCATTAGTTGTTGTTAATCTAAGTCCCTGTTTGGTTAAAAACTCCCTAGTCCCTACCTGCTGGGTTCCAGGGACTAAACATGGACTAGAGGTTATTAAATGACATGCTAAAAGACCATGTTACCCCTAGTAATGAACTAATAGACACAAGGTGCGATGCGTGGCAGGGGCAACTGTTGGAAGAAGTCCCAAAAAGACTCCCTCGGGGTCTTCTTTCTTTAGTCCCAAATGCCCACTTTTAGTCCCTAAAAGTCCCTCCTCTTTGGTTTAGATGGGACTGACACGGAGTTTTTTTAGTCCCTACACCAAAATGTCCATGTAAACAAACACCCTCTAATAATGCCGCTGGAAAATTGATGCAATGCCACAGTTAAAAGCAAATTACATGTTTAACGAATATTATTGTTAATATAATCTCTATGTTAATATTAATCAATGCCACCGTTTAAGAAATGCTACTGTCTTGCTTTCTTTCCCATTTAGATAAGGTAGATGCTTCTTTTTGTTGGCTTCTGTGTCATCCACCATTATTGACCACTAATTGTTTCCTTTGCACCTCTGTGTAAACAGGGTTATCTGCTTCACCTCGTTGCCCTTGTGACCTTTTGTTGCACTGCACAAAACACTTTTGTTTTAAGAGTGTTTTGTGCAGTTCAACCAAAATGTCACACCGACAATGTTGCTTGATTGCTTGTTCTTAGTGGAACTGCACAAGAGGAGATCTTACTTCCTATCCGTTAAGGCGAATTTGGTTTAGATCTTCTTCTTGTGAGTTGTTTGAATTCCGCATCATGAGAGGTCAGTACTAGCCTTCTTTCACATGATTTTGCAGTGTGCATTCATATGTTGTGCTACTTGTACAATAATGTTGCTTGATTTTAGTGAACTGCACAAATGGAGACAAGACTTCCAATCTGTATGTGCACCGTAATATCCCATTGAGGTAAGATAAGGATATTTCACAACTGCTAGCCTGTATTTCGCCACTTTCATCAAAAAATTAAGTTTAGTACTATACTTGTGCTCCCTAATTGACATGCCAAATCTTACACTGAAGGTGAAGCTTGTTTGTTATTGAACCAAGTGGAAGGGGAAGAACAAGGGGAAGAAAAACAAAAATCAACTCACGGTGCTGTAATGAAGCACTGGAACTGTGATGACACAAGTAATGATATAGTTTTGCATCTTAATTTATTGCTATGGCTGGAACGAGCAATTGTTTTGCCACTGATTTGATGCCACTCTTAATGTAATATGTAATTATCTCTACTTGTGCAAACAGGGATCTTCTTTGAAGATACCATATATTTTAGTGGAACTGCACAAGATGATGGAAACATTAAACTAATCGAAGAGTATATAGTAAGCATGGCCACCACCGTAGATTGCAACAGACGGTTCCGGAGAATTGCTTCATCTGTATGCTCTACACAATAAGCCTCCTGACAAAGGTTAGTACTCGCGCACTGATTTCATCCATATGATTGAGCTTTGTCATCTCTATTGGTGTTGTGCTACTATTTAGATACTATCATGAAAAAGTGGAATGGTCCTTGAGAAGTGCTTCATCTGTGCTGTTTTAAATATTTCCTTTCCTTTTTTTCGAGCAAACAGTGATGCTAGCATTTAGTAGTCCTCTTGTCTTTGCACAACAGGATCATCTTCCTCTAAAGAAGAATATGGAGTACGTGAAGTGGCTAGTTCCGATTATGCCAGGATGAAGAAGCCCTGTCTATCTTATCATCAGAAGGAGCAGTTGAAGGATGGTTACATTACTCCCCACAAGACCAAACTAACTTCAGCTCAGAAGGACTAACAAAATCTCCATTTTTTTGCTGTGATGCGCGAGTACAATGTTGTTCTAGGATTCTTTCTGGTGAGTTCCATTTTTCTAAAAGTGTGCTCTACGTGAACCGTGTATGTGCCTGTTGAAACTGTCAATTCATAGTACAGTTTGCTATATACTAATCACTTTTTTGTATTTGTGCAAACTGGGGTGCTCAGCTTGATTTCAATGGGAACTGCACAAAATGTTCATGAATACATCGAATCATTCATTTCCACCACAAGAAAGGAGGTGCCGATAAGTTCAAGGCGTTGCAACATATAAGGGCGACATCATACAAGCTACGCGCGAATTTGGTTGATATTGGTGGAACTGCACAAAAAGAACAGCTGGTTTATTTACCACGAGGTGCCATGTCAATGTCCGAACTGATGGCAAACCCTGCCCATTCCACAATCATAGGCATTTGATATTTTGGAATGGGACAACCTTGTCAAATTTTGCTCATTGATTTTAGCAAGACATGCGTTTGATATTTTCGAATGGGACACCCTTGCTATCAGCAGCGTCGATCAATTTTTTTCTTTATTCTTTAGTTGTGAAGTAAATATTGCCTCTGACATGTGAGTCGCTGAGATGCATAATCATCGATTGTTTTGAATGTTCTCTATGAATTGCCAGGCATGTATGTTTCATTGCAATGTACAGAAGCGCTAAAAACCTGCTCAAACTCTTTGTACTCCTCCTGTTCCTTTTTACTTCGCACATTGTGAAAGTGCATACTTTTATGTATAAGATTGGTCAAAGTAGAGATACTTTGACTGCATACAAAACTTGTATGGAAACTAGAAAGGACCGGAGGGAGTACATGTGAAACTGCTGCAAACGAGGTGATCACCCTGGGAATAATGCTAGTACATATTGTTTTGCATGTTCATCCAATGCCAGTGATACAGGAATTCGAACTAATCGAAATAAATTCATTCATACACGGTCGGATTTCATATAAACATGCCAAATTTCATTACATTTCATACATTCTTCAACTAAAAAGGGGTGCGCTGGAGGTATAATTAATTAACCGAAGCTACCCACTTGTGTCCCGCTGAGTCGAACAGAAGCTTTAGTGACTTAACTGCAGGTGCAGTTGCGTAACTGACATGTGGCCTGTTGGGCCCACGTGTCAGTCAGCCAACTCACCAATAGTTAAGTAGAAGCAGCGTTATTCTCCAGCAGAACTCCCTGACTCCACGTCGCCGCCAAGAAGCTAACCGGCAGTCAATGGTCAATCCTCCTAGCTTGGCTTCAACAGGAGGGTAGCAGCGGTGGCCTTACTTGGACCCGAGCGACGGCGACCTACCGTGTTCTACTCTTCCTCATTTTCTATGTGGCGCAGCCTCGTTGGCAGCGGGGCAGGGCCTCGGCGGAGCCGGCGATGTCCTCTGTCTCGTTGCCGGCGGGCGCTGCCTCAGCGGAACGGTGGAAATCCTCCCCCGCGTTGCCGGTAAGGTGGGGCCTCGGCTGAGCCAGCGATGTCCTCTGCCTCGTTGTTGGCGGGGCGGGGCCTCGGCGGAGCCGGCGGTGTCCTATGCCTTGTTGTTGGCACTGCGGGGCCTCGGCGGAGCAGGGCCTCATCGACGCCAGCGGAGCGGGGACTCATCGGAGCCGACATTGTCCTCTGCCTCGTCCTCGGTCTCACCAAACAGCGCCTCGCCCGCTTCATTTCCCTTTTTGCTAGCCTCTTTGTAGGCGGCTGCAGCCTCCGCCACCCGCATGCGGTACCGCCAGCGCTCGAGGCGGCCCTTGCGGGTGGAGCGGTACGAGTCGAGCAGCGCCTCCCGCTCCGCGGCGATTTGCTCCTCTGCCTGCAGGTGCTCCTGGAGGATATGGTGGTTGTAGGCGGCATCGGCCTGCGCCTCCCAGAACTGCTCCTGACGGATCTGCCTCACACTGTCCATATATTGGGCACGGGCCTCGCTGATGGTCATGGTGCAATGCACCGGCGAGGATGGCACAGAGGAGGGGGTTGGCGCTGGATCGTCGACTACCATGTTCTCCATTGGGACGTCGTCGTCCTCCGGCTGCCTGTCGGCCAGCCGGTCGGCAGCAATGGCTGCCATCTCCTTGTGGTCCGTCGTCCGCCCGTCCCGAAGAGCGCTAGAGCGCGAGGAAGCCATGGTGGGCAGTAGTGGTGTGGACAGGAGAAAGGGAACGGATGCGGATGACTGCGGCTATGGCCGGCGCAACAGTTTATATAGCAATGGTGGGCGGGCGGAGGGACGGACATGTGGCGCCGGAGTAGCCACCTCGGCAACCGCGTATCATTAATGTGGGCGGCCGATGGACGGACGGACGGCACTTGTGTCATTTGAAGGCAGAGCAATCGCCTGCACCGGGAAGCGGGGCGGGCGGCGCTGACTGTTTCGGGCGGAAAGCGCGCGTGGGCTAGGACATGACTTTACTTGGAGAGGATGACAATGGGGACCCACCAGGTCCATAGCCTGACGTACGCAAGTGCCTCCTTATTATATATATATGTATATGTATAAAACTATACTCCCTCCGTCTAGGTGAATAAGTCGTATTAGAAGGTGCATCATGACCTAGGTGCAAGCAGATTGGTGGAAAAGAAGAATATTTCTCTCTTCTAAACACAACATTTAATCACAGCAGTTAAGAGGATGCCTTATTAGCTACCCATGCAGGCCATCGTAATTCATAGCATGCAAAGCGCTTTTATTTCTTGCCTAATAACCGCATGGACGTGCTGCATGCATTGGTCCTTGCCCAAGCAAAAAAAGGGAGGAAAGGGGTTTCCACGGGAGACAATGAGGCAGAGGTGGAAGCGCTCGCTGGAGTTATTTATTTTGCTTCCCCCTGGTTTCCTGACATCACGGTCCCACACCATTGTCAACCTATGTAGTAATAGTCAATAAACGAGAGAATTGCACAAGAAGCGGCCAACAACTGGGACCAAGCAGCTCGAGCAGTATTTGTGTTTTTGAGGTGTGAGCACTGCAGAGTTTTTCGATGTTTAGCCCAGATATTAATTTTTCTCCTCTAAACAACAACGAAAACATCGCTGCAGGTATTAACTGGGCGGGCTGTGGCCCGTCTAGCCCAGGCCAGATATCCAGCCCAAATATTAATTTTTTTCAAGCTGAAAATGGCTAGCCCAGCTATACTTTTTTTAGGAATACCCAGGCAAGGTCAAGTTGTTATTCTCCACCCCGCTGGGCTGCAAATCTTTCCTAGGAGGGATGCATTAGGCTTAACAAGAAAAATGGCTTTAAGAAATAATAAATGGGATGTAATTATAAAAACTGGGTAGTAACTATAAAAAATGCACCAAACACGTGATTACTTTATAAAATATTATTTTTGGATATTGAAAATTTTAATTTCATTAATTGTTGCGAGCGCAATGTTTCGTTGGATTTTTACGTAATATAAATTTATATTGAAATTGTATTTAATCTGACTAGAAATTTTGGGATAAAAATATTTCGGATCCCATCAAAATGTGGGAAATTTTATTGAATTTTGTTTTGAACGGTTGGTTGAAATGGGCTGTACTTTTAACAAAATGTAAATGGGCTGTAGTAAATTCCATTAGAATTCAAAAATGGGCTACACATTCTTACAAATCTCAAATGGGCTATAAGTTCTCTGCCACACACTTCTGGCTTTACTAAGTTGACGCGTCCCCTAAAAAAACAGAGTTGACGCGTGCCTTGTCAACTTATAGTCAACACACGGTTCTAGAAGCAGTGGCTGTTGGATGTCCATCCAACGGATGTCGTGCTTCTTCTTCAATCTCGGATATTCTAGCTTCACCCGCCCAAAAAATGATTCCTCCCCCTGGCATCTGGGGCGCACCATTTCGGAAGCTGACCTGTGGGCCTACTAAGTTGACGTACCAAGGGCTTTGTTAACTTAGTCAATATAAACGATTCTAGCTGCAGTGACCGTACGATGTCCATCGAACGGCCGTAGTGCTTCTTCAACCTCTGGTCTTCTTGCTCCAGCCGCCCAAAGCAGCGCCGGTCGTGCCGCCTGCTCCTGCCTCCCGTGGCCGGCTGTGCTGCCGCAGAGGCCTCACCGCCCCCTACTATTCCCATCGCTGGCCAGGCCCTGCGGCGACGGCAGCCTCACACCGCAGCCAAACGAGTGAACCCTCATACTCCTCTCCGCATGAGCATCCACTTCCGCGTCTTCACCGGCTCCGCGTCGTCCCCTTCCTAGGCCTCGCCGTCGTCCACCGCCCTGGTGCTCTCGGTGCGGCGTGGTCAACGTGGAAGGAACGACTTCCATCGGACATGGACTGTACGTAGAGAGGCTGACAGCTGGATCCATGGCGGCAGCAAGGAAGTGCCTCCTTATTACGCAGGAAATAATGACTCCTCCACCTGACAGCAGGGACCCACCGGACGGGCCACCAGTATTTTGCGAAAAAAATCATTTCCCCCTGACTGCTTGGACCCACCGGACGGCCCACCGTATTTCGCGAAAAAAACGTTCCCCCCGCTGTCAGGTCGGACCCACCGGAAGTGCCTCCTTATTACGCACAAAAAAATGAATACTCCCTCGGCTAGCTGGGACCCACCTTGCTGGAAGGCTGACTTGTGGGCCTACTAAGTTGACGGGGATGAAGGGCTTTGTCAACTTAGTTAATATGAACGAGTCTAGCTCCAGTGACTGTACGATGTCCATCCAACGGCCGTAGTGCTTCTTCAACCTCTGGTCTTCTTGCTCCAGCCGCCCAAAGCAGCGCCGGTCGTGCCGCATGCTCCAGCCTCCCGTGGTCGGCTGTGCTGCCGCAGAGGCCTCACCGCCCCCTACTATTCCCACTGCTGGCCAGGCCCTGCGGCGATGACAGCCTCACACTGCAGCCGAACCAGTGAACCCTCGTAGTCCTCTCTGCGCGGGCTTCCACTGCCGCGTCGTCCCCTTCCTAGGCCTCGCTGTTGTCCACCGCCGTGGTGCTCTCCATGCGGCGTGGTCAACGTGGTCAAGGAACGACTTCCGTCGGAAGAGTACTGTACGTGGAGAGGCTGACAGCTGGGTCCATGGCCACAGCACAGTTTTTTTGTGATTTGCCAAGTAAGTCGCTTTGTCAGGCCTGTTGGGCTGCAAACCTTTCAAGACGAGGAGAGCTTTCATTCGGCTGGCCGAGAAAATGGCCCATCAGTAATGAGAAATGGGTTGTACATTTTTAAAACACATCAAACCGGCAATTAGTTTCAAATATCTTTTTTTTTCATTTAAAGATTTTAAATTACATTAATTTTTATGCATGGAGAATTTGTTAGATTTTATATTGATATACATTTATTTTTAAAATCAGTTTGAATGTGATTCGAAATTTCAAGATTAAAAATAGTTCGGACCGCACCGAAATATGCAAAATTTCATATAATTTTTTAACCGTTGCCACAATAAGGGCTGTAATGCTAACAAAAAGAATATGGGCTCCAAAAAAAACCTTAAGAATTAGCAAATGGGCTGTAAATTATTAGAAATAATGGCAGATGGGATGTATGCTGTTTTCCACAGATTTGAGGCTTTCCTAAAAAAAAGGTTGACGCACAAGCACTGACTGTTGGATGTCCATCGAACAACCATCGTGCTTCTTCGATCTCTGCTCTTCCTGCTCCAGCCGCTCAAACAAGCGCCGGTGAGACTGCCTGCTCCCTCCTCCTCGCGGCCGGCTGTGCTGCCGCGCAGGCCTCACCGCCTGACCGTACTCCCATCACTGGCCTAGCCATCCCTATACTCACCCACACCTACTGTTATTCTACGGCGACGGCAGACGAACCAGTAAACCGTCGTACAGTCGTACTCCCCTCTGCGTGGGAAACAACTGCCGAGTCTTCCCTGCCTCCGCGTCGTCCCCTTCCTAGGCCTCGCCGTTGTCCACCGCCCTGGTGCTCTCGGCGCGGCGTGGTCAATGTGGTCAAGGAACGACTTCCATTAGACGTGGACTGTACATGGAGAGGCTGACAGTTGGGTCCACGGCCGCAGCAAGGAAGTGCCTCCTTATCCACGGAAAATAATGATTCCTCCACCTGATAGCTGGGACCCACCGGACGGGCCACTATATTTCACGAAAAAAATGATTCCCCCTGACTGCTGGGACCCACCAACTACATCTTTGCACGCAAGGAAGTGCGTCCGGGCAAAAAAAATGATTCGCCCCCTGACTGCTGGGACCCACCAGCTACATCTTCGCAGGCAAGGAAGTGCCTAACAGTCGGGACCCACCTGGTCGAAGCGTACGTAGCGTTGTCATTCTGGTCGTGAACGTGTACGTACATACTGGTCGATGTAGAGGCGCGCACGTGTCGTAGTACAAGTGCACACGTAGCATATACACGTACGTACAGTGGCCAGGGTGCAAGAAAGAAAATACGGCCACGTATGTGTACATACGGGTGGGGTCTCGAACGCCTACTCGCGCATACGTACGGCCAGGGCTCGTGTACATTGCTGGGTCGGAACGGAGAAACAGCGTCGTTGCCGTGTTCATGGGGAGGCAACGGAATGCGTCGTGTTCATGGGGAGGCAACGGAACGCGTGGGAGCCAACCGGCTGGGTCGGAATGGAATGCGTGGTCGTGTTCATCGGGAGGGCTTGGATGGAACAGGCGATGGAAATGAGGCCTAGCGTACCGCACAACAGAGGAAACGGACCTCCTACATTCGGAACGGGGTCCTGTTGATCGGGAGGGGTCTGGCGTACCGCAAAATGGAGGAAACGGACCTCCTACCGTCGAAACGGGGGTCCTGTTGATCGGGAGGGGTGTGGCGTACCGCAAAACGGACGAAACGGACCTCCTACGGTTGAAACGGGGGTCCTCTTCATCGGGAGGGGTGTGGCGTACCGCAAAACGGGACTCCACGGGATACTGTTCATCTCCACTGTCGACCCCCTCCAGCCTCCACGAGCTACTGTTCATCCACCGTCGACCTCCTCCAGCCTCCACCTGCGACTGTTCATCCATGGGCTCCTATTCATCTAGCCTCCACCGCGTGCTACTCCACCGGCTACTGTTCAACCAGCCCTCTCCACAGGCTCCTGTTCAACCACCCCTCCACGGGCTACTGTTCATCCTGCCCTCCACCATCTACTGTTCATCCTTCCCTCCACGGGGTGGTCCTGTTCATCCAGCCCTCCACGGGGTCCTGTTCATCCAGACCCAACCGGCTCGGTCGATCGGGGTCCTGTTCATCCAGAGGCAACACCACGGGGTCCTGTTTCATCCACCCCCACCG
>NC_041382.1:387803120-387815029 GCF_002162155.2 Triticum dicoccoides | reverse complement strand
CCAGAGGCAGCATCAATCGACTTCAGTTAGCAGCAGTAGCGAAGGAATCGCTCGATCGGGTTCAGTTAATAGCCATCGATCGATCGCTCGGGTTCAGTAACGCGTAGCCTGCAGTGCAATCGCTCGGGTTCAGTTAGAGCCCAACGCCTCGCTCGGGTTCAGTTAGAGCCAACGCCTCGCACACATGCGCGTACGTGTACGAGAGAAACGCGCATCGCTCGGCCCCCGACCTCCCACCGTAACCGGGAACTCCCCGAAATTTTCCTCCCCCTCGCTTCTACCATGGTTTTTTCCATCATGGACAGCCCAAAGAATGTCATGCAGCTCCGTCTCCGGCCCGCCCAGGAAGAAAAGCCCATTTTCTGTCATGATTTTTTGTCATAGAAGTAGGAGCCCACCACATCTATGATGATACCGGGTTTTGTCACAATTATTGTCATAGAAGTGTCATATGTATGACAGAAAAAATTTGTTCGGCCCAAAAGGTCACGGATGTGTCTTTTTTGTAGTGCTTATTTTTCTAATTTCTCGAGTGTTGCTTCCCCTCCTGACCGTGGCTCCTCAGGGTCCCTTCTGCTAAGGCGGTGAAGTCTCCCGGGAAGCAACCTCCTCCTGCCTCGAATCCCCCACTAGCCTTGAGCGCCCCAAGCCAGCATGCTGCACCCAGCGCGAGGTCAGCCGGAGAGGCAAACACGCTAGCCTGGCGCCTTGAGCCCGTGCCTTTACCGTATCTCCATCGTGGCCTCACCTGGGGTCCGGCAAGTGTGCCAATGGCTCCTTCTCTGGTTACGGACGGCGGCTGGATGACTTTAATCCTGGCTTCTTCTTCGAGCAATGGGCCTCAACCCATCTGGGCCCCTGCCGAAGCCCGATCGATTACCCGGGAGGCGCCAGCCCCCAGCCCCCTGCTGAAAGGGGTGAGCCGCTTCGGATCCCGTCGGCAACCCCTGTTGCAGGGGATGGACCCGGTCGCGTGCTTAAGTTTGTGCATGAGCGGAGTGTCGTACGTCACGAGCTCTTTCAAGAGGCAATGGCACGATGAGCCGGCTCGGCGGAGAACTCGTCGATGTTGACGCATGCCTTGAGGTCGAGGGTCTCCGGCTGGTGGAGGAGTGGCATCAACTGAAGGTGGCTATCAACCTAGGGAGCCTTCAGCGTGAGCACGCCTATGCGAAGGCTGAGGCATCCCTGGCAACCTTGCGCGAGGCCAACGCCCGAGCCTTGGAGGAGGCCAGTGAGGCAGACTGTCACAACGCGATTGCCGAGGAGCGCAGGCGGGAGCTCCAGCCCTTGAACGCCTCCTTGGAGCAGCAGGTGGAGGCGCGCAAAGCCGCCTTAGCATCGATGAAGGGTGCACCGTCCAACGAGGAGGAGATCTTGAGGTGCGAAGAAGCACCGTTGTTGGAGGCCATGGAGCGTAGCCTCAAGCTCGAGCGGTTGGAGACGAGGGAGCGCCAGGTCGCCCAAGCAAAAGATGCCATCGGTGTGCGGCCAAGGCTCAGGAGGAGGTCGACAGCCGGGTGGCCGAGGCTCTGCGGTCCTTGTTGGCAGGTACGACCTGAAGCTGGCGCTCGTGGAAGCCGAAGCTGTGGGCAGGACCACTGCCCTCAAGTCAGCGCTGGCCCAAGCGGAACAGCGCGAGAAAGCCACATCGGCGGCTCTGACCTTGATACGTCTCTGTCGTATCTACTTTTCCAAACACTTTTGCCCTTGTTTTGGACTCTAACTTGTATGATTTGAATGGAACTAACCCGGACTGACGCTGTTTTCAGCAGAATTGCCATGATGTTGTTTTATGTGCAGAAAACAAAAGTTCTCGGAATGACCTGAAACTCCACGGAATATCTTACAATAAATAATAAAAAATCCTCGCCAAAGATGAAGACCAGGGGGCCCACACCCTTGCCACGAGGGCGGGGGGCGCCCCCCCAGGGCGCGCCCCCTACCCCATGGGCCCCCTGGAGACCTCCCGACTCCAACTCCAACTCTATATAACTGCTTTCGGGGAGAAAAATAGGAGAGAAGAAATCATTGCGTTTTACGATACGGAGCCGCCGCCAAGCCCTAAAACCTCTTGGGAGGGCTGATCTGGAGTCCGTTAGGGGCTCCGGAGAGGGGGATTCGTCGCCGTCATCATCATCAACCATCCTCCATCACCAATTTCATGATACTCTCCGCCGTGCATGAGTAATTCCATCATAGGCTTGCTGGACGGTGATGGGTTGGATGAGATTTATCATGTAATCGAGTTAGTTTTGTTAGGGTTTGATCCCTAGTATCCACTATGTTCTGAGATTGATGTTGCTATGACTTTGCTATGCTTAATGCTTGTCACTAGGGCCCGAGTGCCATGATTCCAGATCTGAACCTATTATGTTTTCATCAATATATGAGAGTTCTTGATCCTATCTTGCAAGTCTATAGTCACCTATTATGTGTTATGATCCGTTAACCCCGAAGTGACAATAATCGGGACTTACCGGTGATAACCGTAGTTTGAGGACTTCATGTATTCACTATGTGCTAATGCTTTGTTCCGGTTCTCTATTAAAAGGAGGCCTTAATATCCCTTAGTTTCCATTAGGACCCCGCTGCCACGGGAGGGTAGGACAAAAGATGCCATGCAAGTTCTTTTCCATAAGCATGTATGACTATATTCGGAATACATGCCTACATTACATTGACGAATTGGAGCTAGTTCTGTGTCACCCTATGTTATGACTGTTACATGATGAACCACATCCGGCATAATTATCCATCACTGATCCGATGCCTACGAGCTTTCCATATACTGGTTTATGCTTATTTACTTTCCCGTTTCTATTGTTACAATCACTACATAATACCAAAAATATTACTTTGCTTTCATTACTCTTTTGTTACCATTACCATCACTATCATATTACTTTGCTACTAAACACTTTGCTACAGATACTAAGTTTCCAGGTGTGGTTGAATTGACAACTCAGCTACTAATACTTGAGAATATTCTTTGGCTCCCCTTGTGTCGAATCAATAAATTTGGGTTGAATACTCTACCCTCCAAAGCTATTGCGATCCCCTATACTTGTGGGTTATCAAGACTAATTTCTGGCGCCGTTGCCATGGAGCATAACTCTATTCTTTGAGTCACTTGGGATTTATATCTACTGTACACTATGAAGAATTTGAAAGACACTAAGACAACAATTTATCCCTCAACTACGAGGGGAGGTAAGGAACTGCCATCTAGCTCTGCACTTGATTCACCTTTTGTTATGAGTAAGCTTGCGACACCTAAACCTGCTTCTGCTATTCGTTCTGATATCTCGCATGTTATTGATGATGCTACTTCTGCTATACATGATACTTATGATGAAACTACCTCTATGCCTGATACTACTATGCCACTTAGTGATTTTCTCGAGGAACGACTTGCTAGGGCTAGAGAGATTGAAAATATTGAATCTGATTATGATGATGAAAGTGATGATGAAGAATCACTTGTTATTCTTGAGGGTTATTTATTTGATCAAGAAGCTTCTTTAGCTATTTTAGCTTGCAAATATAGATATGAACTCAAAACGTTATTAGCTAAATGGAATAAGCAATCTCTAAATGCTAGGATGAGACCTGACCCTGCTTTTGCTACTTCACCTATTTGTGTTACTGATAAGGACTATGAATTCTCTGTTGATCCTGATATAATTACTTTGGTTGAATCTGATCCTTTTATGGCTATGAATCTGAAACTACTGTGGCACATCTTACTAAATTAAATGATATAGCCACCCTGTTCACTAATGATGAGAGATCTCGCTACTTTTATATACTTCAAATATTTCCGTTCTCATTAAAGGGTGATGCTAAGATATGGTTTAATTCTCTTGATCCTGGTTGCGTGCGTAGTCCCCAGGCTAAATATTTCCCTGCTCATAAGAAACAAGCTGCTTTAAAGGAAATATACAACTTTGTGCAAACTAAAGAAGAGAGTCTCCCACAAGCTTGGGGGAGGCTTCTCAAGTTACTTAATGCTTTGTCTGATCATCCTCTTAAGAAAAATGAAATACTTGATAACTTTTATAATAGACTAACCGATGCTTCCAGAGATTACCTGGATAGTTGTGCTGGTTCTCTTTTCAGGGAAAGAACACTGGATGAAGCTGAAATCTTATTGAATAATATGTTGACAAATGAAAATAATTGGGCACCTCCTGAGCCAGCTCTTGCTCCAACTAATGATCCTATTCCTAAACCAACTCTGAAGAAGAGAGGTGTTCTATTTCTCAGTCCTGAAGATATGCAAGAGGCAAAGAAATCTATGAAAGAAAAAGGTATTAAATCTGAAGATGTTAAGAATTTACCTCCTATTGAAGAAATACATGGTCTTAATTTACCACCTATCGAAGAAACATATGATCTTAATCCTTTATTTATTGAAGAACCTCCAGACCCCGATAACCCGACACAGGTAGTAAAGGTAAATTCTCTCTATAGATATGATAAAGCTGAAATCCCTCCTGCTAAAATTGCTAGTCAATGCTTGGATGAGTTTGATAATTTTATGTTTAAGCAAGAAGACTTCAATGCTTATTTTGGTAGACAATTAAAACAAGATGCTGATATGATTAAATACTTGGGTGATTATATGGCTAATATTAGGGGTGAACTTAAACTTGTTAGCAAGCATGCTTCTATGGTTACCACTCAAGTAGAACAAGTACTTAAAGCTCAAAAGGAATTGCTCAATGAGATGAATAGTAAGAAAAATGATTATGCTGTTAAAGTGGCTACTAGAACTAGTAGAATGACTCGGGAACCTTTGTATCTTGAAGGCCACCCTAAGAGAATTAAGCAAGATTCTCAGAGAAATAAAATTGATGCACCTAGTTCTTCTAAAAGGAAGAAAAAGAAAAATGATAGAACTGTGCAAACTTCTAGTGAACCTATTGCTGAACCACCTGATAATCCAAATGATATATCTATGTCTGATGCTGAAACACAATCTGGCAATGAACGTGAACCTCATGAAAATGTTAATGATGACGTTCATAATGATGCTCAACCTAGTAATGATAATGATGTAGAAATTGAACCTGCTATTGATCTTGATAACCCACAATCAAAGAATCAATGTTATGATAAGAAAGACTTTGTTGCTAGGAAACATGGTAAAGAAAGAGAGCCTTGGGTTCAGAAACCTATGCCTTTTCCTCCCAAACCATCCAAGAAAAGGGATGATGAGGATTTTGAGCGCTTTGCTGAAATGATTAGACCTATATTTTTGTGTATGCGATTGACTGATATGCTCAAAATGAATCCTTATGCTAAGTACATGAAAGATATTGTTACAAATTAAAGAAATATACCAGAAGCTGAAATTTCCACCATGCTTGCTAATTATACTTTTAAGGGTGGAATAGCAAAGAAACTTGGAGATCCAGGAGTACCTACTATACCATGCTCCATTAGAAGAAACTATGTTAAAACTGCTTTATGTGATCTTGGAGCCGGTGTTAGTGTTAAGCCTCTCTCTTTATATCGTAGACTTGACTTAAATAAGTTGACACCTACTGAAATATCTTTGCAAATGGCTGATAAATCAACTGCTATACCTATCGGTATTTGTGAGGATGTGCCTGTTGTGGTTGCAAACGTTACTATTTTAACGGACTTTGTTATTCTTGATATTCCCAAGGACGATAGCATGTCTATTATTCTTGGAAGACCTTTTCTTAATACTGCATGGGCTGTTATTGATTGCAACAAAGGGAATGTCACTTTCATGTTAATGGTAATGAGCATACGGTACATTTTCCGAGGAAACAACCTCAAGTTCATAGTATCAATTCTATCGGAAAAATTCCATCGATTATATTTGGAGGGTTTGAATTTCCTCTTCCTATTGTCAAGAAGAAATATGATATACTTATTATTGGCAATGTGCATATCCCCGTTGAGGTAACCTAGTGTTATTCGAATATTCTCCGGTTTCATGTTAATCGGAATGAGTTTGTTAACAAGACTTGATCAACCTTGTTAGTGGATTCCTTTTGACGAGCATGAGATGGATGAAACTAGAAGCACAACCTTCTGTACCCCACTTTTACTTTTTGTTATTTATATTAAATAAAGTAAAAATAAATAATTTTTTGTCTATTATCTGATTATCTGTGCAATATAAAAATACCTCGAAAATAAAAGTTCTCCAAATGCCCTAAAAATTAAATATGATTTTTATAGAATATTTGAGGATTTATGGAACAAAGAACACACCAGGGGGGCCAACCACCTTGCCACAAGGGTGGAGGGCGCGCCCACCCCGCTAGGGCGCGCCCCCTGCCTCGTGGGCCCATGGTGGCCCTCCTCCACTTATTCCTGCACCCATCCTCTTCTTCTTCCTCCCACAAACACGAAAAACCAACTCAAGCATGAGTTCCAGCCCTCTTTGCTGCCATTTTCGATCTCCTTGCTCAAAGCACCTCTCACAAAACTGCTTGGGGAGATTGTTCCTTGGTATGTGACTCCTCCATTGGTCCAATTAGTTTTTGTTCTAGTTCTTTATTCATTGCAATTTTTTGCTGCTTAGGTGACCCTGTTCTTGAGCTTGCATGCCAAATTTATATGGTTCCAAGTAGTTTTGATGCATGATATAGGCCCTAGGCACTTGTAGGAGTAGTTGCTATCAATATTATTGAGTTTGGTTTACTTTTATTTTGAAGTTACTAAAAATTTCAGAATTTTCAGAAAATGATGAGGAGATTATTGAGGGGCTCATCGGGCCAAAGCTCGAAGGAAAAGGCACCGAAGCCTAAGTATAATTTGCCGCGCACCGTGGAGGTTCGGGCGTGTGAATGGCCTTCCGAGGATTTCTTGAGAGCAGCCGGGATTTATGAAGATTTTCATGAGTTGGCTCATAATGCAGGCCTCACCGCTTTCCTCCACGACCAATGCGATCAGTATCTCTTGCTCACAAATACCTTTGTGCAAAACTTTCATTTTCATTCTAGGAACTCACCACCTACGGTGGAGTTTCATTTATATGATGAGCATGAGGAGATGTCACTTTATGATTTTTGTCAGATTTTTTAGTCCCTTTTGAGGGCAAGACAGAAGAACCACATCGTGATGATGTGGAGGAATTTATTAATACTATCACTATAGGGGAAACTAGGAAGGTTTCCGATGCACGAATCACTAGCATACATTTTCCTGTCTTACGTTACTTTGCATTATTTGCTAGTCGTTGCTTAATTAGTCGCAAAAACTATGGAAACCTTAGTATCCCTGATATTATTATTTTGCTCCAAGGTTTATACAGTGATAACACTTTTAGTATGGGCGGCATTATTGCTAGACGGTTAAGTATGACCGTACTAAGGGTCCCATATTTGGAGGCATCTATGCTACATGCCTAGCTGCACATTTTAACATACCTATTAGGCATGCTGAGAAGGAAGAAAAAGTTCTACCTCGTGTTTATCTAGATTATAAAAGTATGGTGGCACATGATTTTATTGTTAAGACTAGGGCAGGAGAGCTTAAATATCAATTGTTCTTTAATAAACATCATCCTGAGACTATTACCTTGCCTGCTCCTTCTTTGTTTGATTTGACTGTAGGCACGTACCTTGTTTTGTTGACGGCTATCCACGCCTATCGGAACCCTGCACCAGCCGAGGAGCCAGAACCGGGACCACAATTTGATCCTTCACGACAGTCTAACTATCAGTGGGATCCGGAGATGATTGCCAGCCAGTGGCAATCGGAGCCCTCTTCTTCCTCATCGCAGTACGACCCCAACTATTATTATGGATATTAGCCAGGCCAGCCGTGGCCATAAACCAACTTAGGCCAAAAGCCTAAGCTTGGGGGAGTACATATTTCTCACCGAGATTACATTTATGTTCACACACACCCATTGCTAGATGTCGGTGCTCATACTTTTCATTATATCATTCATGCTAGTTTATTTTCTTTTATGCTTTCTTCTTGTGTGTTTAATAAACCTTAAGAAAAAACCAAAAAAATTAGTTGTAGCTTTTAATTAATTTACTTTCCATGCTTGTAGTAGTAATTTAAAAGAAAACCCAAAAATATTTCATGTTCTTCTTTTGCTTGTTGGGAGCTTTCCCGTGTAAATAGTTTTATTTCTTTTCCTTTCTTTGGGGGTCAGTAGGAGAATACCATGATTAAATTGTTGAAACTCTTATATGCTTTATTGTTGATTTAACCAAGAGCCCATATTGCTTTGTCTTCTCCTGTTTATTGAATGCTCGTAGATTCTAGCTTAGTCCAATGCACGTGCACTCTTATTATTATTCACATCGTTCAGTCGTGCAAGTGAAAGGCAATTATGATGATATATGATGGACTAACTGAGATGAGAAAAGCTGGTATGAACTCGACCTCTTTTGTTTTTGTAAATATGATGAGTTCATCGTTCTTGGTTCAGCTTGTTATGAATAAACATGTTTGAACGACAATTAGAGATCGTAGTTGCCTGTGCCATGCTTGATTAGCTATGAGTTATAATGGTTTACCTTGCATGCCAACATGCTATTAAAATGGTTATGATGTGGTATGATAGGGTGATATCCTCCTCTGAATGATTTAAGTGACTTGACTTGGCACATATTCACGCATGTAGTTGAAACAAATCAACATAGCCTTCACGATATTTATGTTCATGGTAGATTATATCCTACTCATGCTTGCATTCAATGTTTATTAACTTTGGTGCATGTACATGGCTGTTGTCGCTCTCTAGTTGGCCGCCTCCCAGTCTTTTGCTAGGCTTCGCCTGTACTAAGAGGGAATACTGCTTGTGCATCCAATCCCTTAAACCCCAAAGTTATTCCACATGAGTCCACTATACCTTCCTATATGCGGTATCTACCTGCAGTTCCAAGTAAATTTGTATGTGCCAAACTCTAAACTTTCAAATAATCATCTTGTTTTGTATGCTCGAATAGCTCATGTATCAACTAGGGCTACCTGTATCATCCATGTTAGGCGGGTTATTCTCAAGAGAAGTGGACTCCGCTCCTCACTCACGAGAAAATGGCTGGTCACCGGGATGCCCAGTTCCATGCTTTATGCAAACTAAATCAAAAATAATTGCAAAACAAAACTCCCCCTGGGACCTGATGTATGTTGGAGGCACTCGTTGTTTCGAGCAAGCCATGGATTGATATTTGGGAACCGCCTATAATGTGTGTAGCATGGAAGATATCGCCATCTCTTGGTTGTTATGTTGACAATGAAACTATACCGCTCAAAATATTATTCACCTCTATTTCAAAACCGAGCTCTGGCACCTCTACAAATCCCTGCTTCCCTCCGCGAAGGGCCTATCTATTTACTTTTATGCTTAGTCATCACCCTCTTATAAAAAGCACCAGTTGGAGAGCACCGCTGTCATTTGCATTCATTATTGTTAGTTTACATTGGGTGTGACTATGATTGGATCTCTTTTACCATGAATTACAATGTCTAGTTAGTCCTTATCTTTAAAGGTGCTCAGCATTTATGTTTTGCGGTTTCAGAAAGGGCTAGCGAGATGCCATCTTGTTATATCATATTATGATTGTTTTGAGAAAGTGTTGTCATCCGAGATTTATTATTATGGCTTGCTAGTTGATTATGCTATTGATATGGGTAATCATGAGACCTGAGAATTATTGCAAATGTGGTTAGTTATAATCTTTGCTGAAAACTTGAATGCTAGCTTGACATATTTACAACAACAAGAGCAAACAAAGTTTGTAAAAGTTTTTCTTTATTTCTTTCAGTTTGTCAACTGAATTGCTTGAGGACAAGCAAGGGTTTAAGCTTGGGGGAGTTGATACGTCTCCGTCGTATCTACTTTTCCAAACACTTTTGCCCTTGTTTTGGACTCTAACTTGAATGATTTGAATGGAACTAACCCGGACTGACGTTGTTTTCAGCAGAATTGCCATGATGTTGTTTTATGTGCAGAAAACAAAAGTTCTCGGAATGACCTAAAACTCCACGGAATATCTTACAATAAATAATAAAAAATCCTCGCCAAAGATGAAGACCAGGGGGCCCACACCCTTGCCACGAGGGCGGGGGGCGCCCCCCCCCCCAGGACGCGCCCCCTACCTCGTGGGCCCTCTGGAGACCTCCCGACTCCAACTCCAACTCTATATAACTGCTTTCGGGGAGAAAAAAATAGGAGAGAAGAAATCATTGCGTTTTACAATACGAAGATGCCGCCAAGCCCTAAAACCTCTCGGGATGGCTAATCTGGAGTCCGTTCGGGGCTTCAGAGAGGGGGATTCGTCGCCGTCGTCATCATCAACCATCCTCCATCACCAATTTCATGATGCTCACCGTCATGCGTGAGTAATTCCACCGTAGGCTTGCTGGACGGTGATGGGTTGGATGAGATTTATCATGTAATCGAGTTAGTTTTGTTAGGGTTTGATCCCTAGTATCCACTATGTTCTGAGATTCATGTTGCTATGACTTTGCTATGCTTAATGCTTGTCACTAGGGCCCGAGTGCCATGATTTCAGATCTGAACCTATTATGTTTTCATCAATATATGAGAGTTCTTGATCCTATCTTGCAAGTCTATAGTCACCTATTATGTGTTATGATCCGTTAACCCCGAAGTGACAATAATCGGGACTTACCGGTGATAACCGTAGTTTGAGGAGTTCATGTATTCACTATGTGCTAATGCTTTGTTCCGGTTCTCTATTAAAAGGAGGCCTTAATATCCCTTAGTTTCCATTAGGACCCCGCTGCTACGGGAGGGTAGGACAAAAGATGTCATGCAAGTTCTTTTCCATAAGCATGTATGACTATATTCGGAATACATGCCTACATTACATTGACGAATTGGAGCTAGTTCTGTGTCACCCTATGTTATGACTGTTACATGATGAACCACATCCGGCATAATTATCCATCACTGATCCGATGCCTATGAGCTTTCCATATACTGGTTTACGCTTATTTACTTTCCCTTTGCTATTGTTACAATCACTACATAATACCAAAAATATTACTTTGCTTTCATTACTCTTTTGTTACCGTTACCATCACTATCATATTACTTTGCTACTAAAAACTTTGCTGCAGATACTAAGTTTCCAGGTGTGGTTGAATTGACAACTCAGTTGCTAATACTTGAGAATATTCTTTGGCTCCCCTTGTGTTGAATCAATAAATTTGGGTTAAATACTCTACCCTCGAAAGCTGTTGCGATCCCCTATACTTGTGGGTTATCAGACCTCTGTGTAGGCCGATCTGGCCTCCGCTCGTGCTGAGCTGCTCTCTCTTCAACAACGGGTTGCTAGCGCCGAGTCCTTCGCGCAACAAAGTAGGGAGGAGGCACTTTGCCGGCAGACGCTACTGTGCGAGCATGCTCCCATGCTTCGGGAACTCGGGACGAAGGCCAACCACACGCTTGGTACCATCTGCGATGAGCATGCCCCTCATCCCCACACCGAGGATTACGCCAGCCATCTTTGCTTCTTCAATGATGTTGTAACGCGCCTGGAGAGCCGTGCTGAGAGGGCTCATGAGCTTGTGGACGAAAACAGCCGAGGCATTCTTGGGCACGCACTCCCGCATCTTCAGCCATCTCCTGAACACCAATCCTGACTTTGACTTTGACGCCACTATTGTCCCAGTGCCTGAGGCCATGCGGGGCAACCTAGCGTGCTGGGTGGACGACAAGGTGGACGCTCTGGTTAGGTCCTTTGCTTTTAACGACGACGCGGTGGTGGTCGCGGTAGACGAGGGCGCCGTGTTTGATGATGGCGAAGACAACGTTGGTGACGGCGCCAACATTCTATCCGGGAGCGGTTCGGGAGATGAGGTGGGCTCCATGTCCGACTGAGTCCGCGCTCCTTTGTTTTGAACCTGCACACGAAAGCTTGGGTCTGGCCCTT
>NC_041382.1:387765585-387802846 GCF_002162155.2 Triticum dicoccoides | reverse complement strand
AGACTACCATTTTACTCCTTAGGCCAAGTTAAAAAACACGCTCTTGTGTGCTTGCGAGCCCCTTGCGGGTTTGCCGCCGTAACTTACTGTCGTGGCCTACTTTGGTCCGGTCGGGCTTCAGGCTGACTTGGGAGCTGCGAACTTCTCCTGGGGGAGTCCCCTTGCGAGCTCACAAAGTTTTAGTTTTTAGAGGGGTCCGCTAGCCAACCCGAGAGGGCCTCGCGAGGAGCGAGCGCCAGTGAGGGCGGGACGCGCGCACGGTGCGCTTACGCCGCTGCCAGCCCCCGCTCGTGAGGCGCTCGGAGGGGGGTACAACGAACGCAAAATCTCAAAACAAAGCATGAATCCAGAAACTCACCGAGTTAATACGAGCGAAAAAGGATGCCCCCCACGAAATTGGAATGCAACTTTAAATCCAAGATCGAAAGGCTGCAAATTCGAGCTTCAGAAAAGAGAGGCCAAAAGCAAATAGCCACGTCCGACACCTAGCTAGTCTTCTTGTCTTCGAGTCTTCTCACCAGCGCGGAGCTAAGTGCTTTCACATGCCGTGAGCATAGTCATTGGGCGACAGTGTCGACGGCCAGCATGGAGCATGGTGCTTCCACTAGGACATCGGCAGGAGCCCCCGAGGCCCGAGGGCGGCACTCCGGAGACTCCGGGGCGTGTACAGCCCCACCCATTATTACGTGAGAGTGTCACGAGCGGAAACCTTCACGGGCGTGAGACTTGCTTCATATCGCCAGACAAGGGCCCCTCCTTGTGCCACCCTCAACGACTGTTGGGGCGTCCAGAAACCAGGACGATGCCAAGGGGCAAAGGGGACGCTAGCGGCACCCTCGGCGACCACGGGCTCTCTGCAGGGGGGAAGGCTCACCAGTGCCTCCCCGGCAGAGGGCCTACCTCCGGGCGACGCCTTGCTCTGTGAGATGCGGGGAGGGGCCTTGCTCCCGGCTCCTTCCTTGCAGCCCCCAGTGTGCTCCCCCTGGTGGAAGGGGGATTGCCGTGCTAGGGCCGTCGTCCACCGCTATGACCTGATCCACTTGCGACCCATGGTTAGCGTAAGCCTGCTCCTGAAAGATTAGTGGTACCTTGTAGCTGTTGTCACCGGCATGGTCGACGAGACTCCCGGATGGCTCTTGGAAGGCCTCAACTTCTAGCGCCTCCTCTTCCCAGCTTGGCTCAAGGAATGAGCCATGGTCATCTTCCGGCGTGTACTCCTGGTCCATCATGCGGGGCACGTAGGCCTCCGAAGCCATCGCCCCGAAAACCTCGCCGAAGCGCCCCGCACTCCACGTCGCTCAGCCCGGCGCGTCGCCCTGAGGATGGTAGGGCAGCATCCTGCCGGGGCCTTGGGTGGCGACACTCGTGCTTATGCCCATCGAGGACGGCACAGGTGTGGTTGGGCGTCCGGCGCCACTGGTTGCGCCGATGTCGACGAAACCTCCTGGTGCGCCCGGGGGCGCGTGGGCTTGGCGAGGCCTGCCATGCGATCCGGCCGGAGCCTGAGGCGTAAGCAAGGAGCAGAAAGGCGGCGCTCCCCTAGCTGTAGCATCCAATAGCTCGGCGACGCGGTCCAGCAATGCATCTCGGCCGTTCTCCATCAGTCAGCACCGCAACAGCTCATGTGCTACTGTGAGTGCGGCCCTCATGTTTACTTGTTCCCGCCGGGTGTGCGGCGACGTCGCTGCAGCGTAGCTTGAGGCCCTTGCAGCGACCCGCGCGCGCCGCGAGGCAAGGGTGGACGGTGTCGGGCTGTGCCACCCGCGCCCCGCAGCGTTTGGTCGCGTGCGTGCTGCCCGAGGCATGGAGTTGAGGTCTTCTTGGGCGGTCGACGCTGCTCGGGCTGGCCAGGCCACCCAGTGGTCTGTGTTGGCCCTCAGGTCGCTGGTCATCGGCACTGTAGAGTACTGGCGGGTCTGCTGATGGAAGAGAGGCTTCGGCACACCCCTACCTGGCGCGCCTAATGTCGGATTTCGGGTTCCGGCAAAACCCTTGAGGGTCGAACACTAGGGTGCGCACGAAGATCTCTCCTCCCCCTTGCACTCTCCCTCACCGTGATCTCAAGGCTCAGCGCGTCGAACTCGCAAAACAAAGGGACACAAGACCTATGCTGGTTCGGGCCACCGATGTGGTGTAATACCCCACTCCAGTGTGGTGTGGTGCATTGCCTCTTGGGCTGAGGATGAACAGTTAGAAGGGAAGAACATCCTCCCGAGGAAAGGTGCTCTTGTTCTTGGTGAGTTTTTGTGGATGAGGATGATCTGAATGGCCTCGGATCAGTTTGTGTGGATGAGGATGATCTGAAGGGCCTCGGATCTGTTGCCTCCTACTGTGGTGGCTACCCCTATTTATAGAGGCCCTGGTCCTCTTCCCAAATGTTGGCGGGAAGGGATGCCACAATGGCCAAAATTGAAGGGAGACAACTAGTACAAGTTACTAAAGGTGATCTTTCCCTGCCAAAGGCCCTGGTGGTATAGGGATGTGCGTCATTGAAAGTGCTAGTGATCGACTAGAGGGGGGTGAATAGGCGATTTTTATGAAAGTCTTCAAAACATGGTAGTTTCGAAGACAATCGATAGAAATGAACCTATTAACATGCAGCGGAAGGTAGACTACACTAGGGAGGCCATAGTCAAGTATTCAATGGAGTGAAAGCACAAAGACTAATAGCAGCTAGGCAGTACGGATCAGGATGGAAGACAGTATGAAGCCAATCAGAACAAGCAGTCACACAGTGAAGACAAATAGATAATGCAAACATGCAATGACTTCACAAGGACCAACTGTAAATAAAGAGAAGGAAAGGATGGAACCAGTTGCTCGTTCAAGACAATGATTTGTTGGACCAATTCCAGTTGTTGTGACAAATGTACGCCTGGTTAGGGAGGCTGAGATTTAACTCAGAAGACCGTGTCTTCAGCTTATTCCCCTTGAGCTAAGGACACCCAGTCCTCGCCCAATCGCTCTGGTAAGTCTTCAAGGGAGACTTCCAAACCTTCACAGACTTTGTTCACTGGCGATCCACAATGACTCTTGGATGCTCAGAACGCGACGCCTAACCAGATGGAGGATTCACAGTCCTCAAGTGTAACAAGTCTTCAGATCACACAGACAGGAAGACTTCAGTGATGCCTAACACTGTTTGGCTCTGGGTGTTTAGGGCTTTGTCCTCGCAAGGATTTCTCTCTCAAAGGCTACGAGATGGGTTGCTCTCAAATGACAAAAGTCGTGCACTAACTCTGAGCAGTCAACCAATTTATGGTGTAGGGGGAGGGCTATTTATAGCCACTAGGCAACCCGACCTGATTTGTCCAAAATGACCCTGGATCACTAAGGAACTGACACGTGTTCCAACGGTCAGATTTCAAACACACACGGCAACTTTACTTGGGCTACAAGTAAAACTGACTCATCCAGCTCTGGATAAGATTTGCTCTCATTGTCTTCGCTTGAAGACATAGGATTTGGTTAAGCATCACTTCAGTCATTTTGACTTTGTTCACTGGGACCCCACTTAACAGTACGGTGGTTCCTATGACTCAACAAAGAAGAAAAGGAAACGACGAAACAACTCAGTCTTCGCGCTCCATAGTCTTCATGTGATGTCTTCTCATGGCAGTCTTCAATGTGAATATCTTCACATACCACCTTTGTCTTCAATGTCTTCATACATTTTTAGGGGTCATCTCTGGTAGGAAAACCGAATCAATGAGGGACTACTACCTATGTTATCCTACAATTCTCACAAACACATTAGTCCCTCAACCAGGTTTGTCGTCAATACTCCAAAACCAACTAGGGGTGGCACTAGATGCACTTACAATCTCCCCCTTTTTGGTGATTGATGACAAAATGGTTGAAGTTTTCAACGGGGATAAAAGTATGTGAAATTTTAAAGGTTGTAGGTATTGTCTTCGTAAGTAGCAGAAAGGCTCCCCCTGAAGATGTGCATATAAATATTTTGCTTTTGAATGCAAATGCACAAGGCAGGTTGTACTTGCGGAGCTCCTCTTCTACTTATGAAGACAATTCATCATGCATGAAAGGATATAACGAAGATAATGACATGCATAATGAAAAATGGACGTCTGCAAAATGACTCCGTGCAAAATTTATCGTTGCACCTGCGGAATTTATCATTGCATCACATAGTGTTGAAAAGGTAGCAGACGACCATCAAGTTTAAGTGTTGCAACTCAAAACGAACCAAATGTATCAAAAATGAGAGTTGTAAGCACTTGGCAAATGTAGCAAAAGTAAAGCAACCAACCATATGGACCCGCTTGAAGACTATCAACTCATATGCTTCTCCCCCTTTTGTCAGTAATGACCAAAAAGGTTTGAAGACATAGAGCTTCTACTCGTTCCCATGAGGAGTAGGTGAAGCAGCAGGGTCGTCACTGAGGTTCGGTGGTGCAGAAGAACTTGGTGCAGTGTCGACACGCGCTGAAGTTGGAGGTGGTGAAGTAGTGTCATCTTGATCATCTATGACTCTGGCATTCATCGTTGCTGAAAGTGCGTTATATCGACAAGAGGGGGGTGATTAGGCGATTTTTATGAAAGTCTTCAAAACGTGGAAGTTATGAAGACAAATAGTAGAAATAAACCTATTACCCTGCAGCGGAAGGTAGACTACACTAGGCAAGCCATAGTCAAGTATTAAATAGAGTGAAAGCACAATGACTAATAGCTGCAATGTAGTAAGGATCAGGTAGGAAGATATTATGAAGCCAAACAGAACAAGCAGTCACTCAGTGAAGATAAAAGATAGTGCAATCATACAATGACTTCACAAGGAGTAACAGTACGTAAAGAGAAGGGAAGGATGAAACTAGTGACTCGTTGAAGACAATGATGTGTTGGACCAGTTCCAGTTGCTGTGACAACTGTACGTCTGGTTAGGGCGTCTAGGTATTTAAACCTGAGGACACACAGTCCCGGACACCCAGTCCTGAACACGCAGCTCAGGACACCCAGTCCTCACCGTATTCCCCTTGAGCTAAGGTCACACAGACCTCGCCCAATCACTCTGGTAAGTCTTCAAGGTAGACTCCCAAACCTTCACAGACTTCGTTCACCGGCGATCCACAATGTCTCTTGGATGCTCAGAACGCAACGCCTAACCGGCTGGAGGATGCACAGTCCTCAAGTGTAATAAGTCTTCAGATCACATAGACAAGACGACTTAAGTGATGCCTAATTCTCTTTGGCTCTGGGTGGTTAGGGCTTTATCCTCGCAAGGAATTCTCTCTCTCAAAGGCTTCGAGGTGGGTTGCTCTCAAATGACAAAAGCCGTACTCTGAATCTGAGCAGCCAACCGTTTATGGTTGTAGGGGGTGGGCTATTTGTACGAAATGACCCTGGGTCACTAAGAAACTGACACGTGTTCCAAAGGTCAGATTTCAAACTCACACGACAACTTTACTTGGGCTACAAGCAAAGCTGACTTGTCCGACTCTGGACAAGATTCGCTCTCATAGTCTTCACTCGAAGACATAGGTTTTGGTTTAAGCATCACTTCAGTCATTCTGATTGGTTCTCTTGGACCCCACTTAACAGTACGGTGGTTCCTATGACTCAACACAGAAGAAAAGGAACTACGAAAGATCTAAGTCTTCGAGCTTCATAGGCTTCATGCGGTGTCTTCTCTTGTCATATCTTGAATGTGAATATCTTCATATACCACCTTTGACATCAATGTCTTCATACATTTTTAGGGGTCATCTCTGGTAGGAAAACCGAATCAATGAGGGACTTCTACTTGTGTTATCCTGCAATTCTCGCAAACACATTAGTCCCTCAACTAGGTTTGTCGTCAATACTCCAAAATCAACTAGGGGCGGCACTAGATGCACTTACAATCTCCCCCTTTTGGTGATTGATGACAAACTAGTTGAAGTTTTCAACGGGGAATATAATATGTGAAATTGTAAAGGATAAGGAATTGTCTTCATAAGTTGAAAGGGCTCCCCCTGAAGATGTGCATATAAGTAATTTGCTTTTGGAATGCAAATGCACATGGCAGGTTGTGCTTGTGGAGATCCACTTCAATTTATGATGACAATCCACTATGCATGTGAAGGTATGTGAAGATAATGACATGCATAATGGAAAATGGACGTCTGCAAAATGATCTAAGTGCGGAATTTATCGTCGCACATGCGGAATTTATCATCGCATCACAAGGTGGCAAATAAGTAGCAGACGACCATCGAGTTTAGGTGTTACAACTCAAAGAACCAAATGTATCAAAACGAGAGTTGTAAACACGAAGCAAAATATAAAGCACCCGCCCATATGGACCCGCTTGAAGACTATCAAACTCATATGCTTCTCCCCCTTTTGTCAGTAAGGACCAAAAAGGTTCAAAGACATAGAGCATCTACTCGTTCCCATGAAGAATAGGTGAAGCCGCAGGGTCGTCAGTGGTGTTCGGCGGTGCAGAAGAACTTGGAGCAGTGTCGACGCGTGCTGAAGGAGGTGGCGGTGAAGTAGCATCGTCTTCATCCTCGATGACTCTGGCATTTACAGTTGCAGCAGAGGAAGAGAACTCAGAGTCTTCAAGAGATGGAGTTCGTCGCAGCACTGCCCTTCGAGGAGGTGTGGAGTCAAACTTGAAGCGCTCAGAGAAGCCATCCTCTTGAAGATCATCTTCAGAACACATCAGCGTCAGCCCTTTCCATGTGCGTCGAGAGGTTTCATGAGCAACAAAGGCATTCTTGGTGGCAAGATTGCGAATGCGATTAACATCCACCAAGAGGCTTTGCATTTGACGCTTCAGCCAGTCATGATGCCTATCCTGTTTCTGATGAAGAGCCACCAGAAGCTCTCAATCATTGAGAACACGAGTGCGCTTCTTGGGTCATTGGGCAATGGTGCTATCAGTGGCTTCAGTGAGAGCAGGATGCGGTGCACGTGTAGTGCCAGCCAAAGGACACACACGAGTTACTGCTTCAACGCCTTCAACATTCTGAGAAAAACTTTAATGCTCTGCATTCTGAAGACTGAGAGGTTCCTTGGCAGGCTCAGGATAGATGGCTTCAATAGACATATCCACATCAGGCAAAAAGATCCGATGATTGCGGGCAGATGGCTGATATGAGATTGCGGAGTGAAGTTTGATCAGCCGCATCACCCAAGGGGCATAGAACTTCAAGCCAAAAAGATCAGAGCCTGATGCAGCAAGTTGGCGAATGAAGAAGTCGTGTGCATTGAAGCATTTTCCATGAAGAATATAGAAGACCAAAGTCTTCATTGCACCTTCCAGCTTGGCACGTGGAGAGTGCCCTTTGATGGGCCAGAGAGTTCGCCTTATGATATGATAAATAGTCCTTGGCAGATACTCAGGGTCTTCAACGAAGAACTCCTTGGGATATGCAGCATCTTGGGGCAATGGCTTCATCATACTGAGCATCTGACTCATATTAGGTTCAGGCTTCTGAAAGATGCTCTCTACAGCTTCATTGTGAAGTTGACAGCCAGATTCGTAGAGATCGCCAGGAGTGGGTAGACCAGTGAGCTCAATGATGTCAAAGGCTTTGGCTTCGTGATGAACGTTTCCTATCATCCACTCCAGGACCCAAGTCTTCGGATCTCTGTTATACTCGCGGATGTGAAGTGTGGCATAGAATTGGAGCAGCAACTCTTCATTCCAATGCTCTTGGTCAGTGACGAACGGCAGCAATCCAACCTCTTTGAAGCAATCCAGAGCTTCTTCCAGACAGGGCAGACCAGCTATTGCTTCAATGTCAAGACGCTTGTGTGGGAAGATGCGACCTTGATTGTATAGAATGCAGGAGTAATAGCTTCACTGTGGATAGCTCCAGAACCGATCAGATGATATTCTTTACCTTGAGTAGGGGTTCCTGGAGCTATTGAAGAATGTGTTGTTTGCTCTGAAGCCATTGATATTGAAGGATCCAGGTGCTGATGCAGGACCTGGGAACCTGGGCAATCTTGGGATTGGCTTCTGTACCTGAGGCCTGTGCTCAACATGATAGTCGAACTGGGGACCGGCAGCAGACGCAGGAACAGAAGCAGCGGGATCAGTGGCTTCGCTGACTTCTGGTGCTTTTGTTGGTGAGGGCTCCACATTTGCTTCAGCCATGACAGCGTCAGTGGCTCCAGTGGTGTTGGTGGTGGCAGCCTCAAGATTTTCAATCTCCACTTGACGAGCTGGAGGGTCGGTCACAATCATGTTCTCCTCGAGAACCGCTTCTTGGTGGGACAGGGGAGTAGCATCTTGTGGAAGTTGTTCTTCATCGGCTGATGCAGCCGGAATATCTTCAGCAGTTTTAGCTTCAGACGTAGAGACTTTAGGCCTTGGACCTTTGCGAAGCCTACGCAACGCGGGCGACGCCTGTGGAGTTGGTGTTGGCTGGGCCTCAGAGTCTTCTTCCTCTTATGGGCGATCAGCCCATGAAGCATCCTGTGCAATTGGCGTCAGTGGACGACCAATGCTGATGAGTTTGCTGTGCGTTAGCACTGGCGATGATACCTGTTGGTGCTCTAGCTGAGGAAGGACTGCATCATCTTCAACACGGTCATGGTGACAAAGTCTTCAGCAGTGATGGGATCAGCTGCTGGAAAGTCTTCAGCTTCATGAGCCTCTGTGAAAGCAGGCTCATGGACAGTCAGTTGACGTTCTTGTGGTTCAGCGTCAAGATGAACCATGGAAATAGGTTCAACAATCAAGGGCTCTATGGGAGCAGCCCGTTCCTTCTTGGTCTTTCTTTTCTTCTTGGAGGGGGCAGTAGCAGAGGCTTCAGGATGTTTCCTCTTCCTTGCTTCAGCCTCAGCAGTCCTGGCCTTCTTCAGTACTGAAGCGGTTGACCTGGCCTTTGGCTTCGGGCCAGTCATGCTAGTTGGGAAGACAATGGGATGTGCTTCCTGCCTTGGTGCGTCGGGTTCAGCCGTAGCGGGCTTCTTCTTCTTCTTTGCAGCCATCCTGGGGTCGATGCCAGGACGCCCAAGGGCCTTGCGCTTCTCAGCCTCATTGTAAGCTTGCACACATCTGTCAGCCAGAACCTTCATGCGCTCACGAGAACCCTGAGCTTCTGCACGTTTCTTGAGAAAGGCTTCCTTGAGCTCGTGCAGCATAATCTTCAAGTTCTTCACTTCTTGCACACTGAGCTTGGCCATATGCTTCTTGAACTAAGATTTTTCAAAGTCAATCTTCTGCTTCAGTTCAACAATGCTCTGGGCGATAGCTAACTCTGAAGCAATGGCGCCATGGAAGGCGACACTGAGGCCAATGGGAAGTTGCAGATCGTCGAAGCTGATGTTGGGCGTGTCAAACCACTCATCAATGAAGTTGTGGATGATTGTTACATCAAAGAGAGGCAGATCATTGAAGATTTCTACTTCTTCTTTGCTCTTGATGAGTTGCTCAAGAGCGTCATCTGCAAGATCTTCATCACTTGACAGATCAATGGCATCATTGCGCAGAATGGCAGTAGCTGTTAGCTCTTGGCCGATGTGTGGCAGAGGCATCTTGACCTTCTGGGGCTTGGAGATGCGTGACAAATCTTCAGACTGCACACTGTCTTCAGGAGGTGCAGTTGCCAGTGGCTTCGCCCGTGAGATTTTTGGTGCAGAGGCCGGCTTTGAAGCTTTTGGTTGCTTCATCTTCTTTGGCTTCGGCGCTGCAGGCGCTTCATCTGATTCAGCATCATCTGCAGGCTCATTCACGGCTGTCCCTTGAACCATGATGTGTGATGAGGCCTTCAAGATTGTAGAAGGGCCCAAGAAGATTGGGTTCAGCTTCGCGAGTTCCATCGGCACGGGGAGCAGAGGGACCAGGGTTGAAATCTAAACCCAAAGTCTTCTTGTTCTGCTTCGCTGAGTTCTGGGCAAACTGGAAGTTGCGCTTAAACAGATTGTCGTCACGACACCATAGCAGAGACGACGGGTCAGCATCCGCAGGCTGTGGTCCACGGACCATGCAGGGATAGAATCCTTGATCAATGGCTTCATCTCTGGTCCTGGGTTGAAGATTTTTGTAGAGGATGTCTTCCCATGGTCGCTTGATGGCATTCTTTTCAGCATATTCCTTGGTCACAAATCTGTACTTAAACCACTGTTCTGCCCAATAGCGTCGAATCCATTGGATTCGCGTCTTGCGCTGATTGTAATCCTCTTCAGGATCTGTCTTGTACAGCTCTGAGAGGTCATCGGGCAGATCTCTTGATGTTTCTCCATGACGCTTTCTGCCATCCTTTCTTGCTGATTTCTCTGAAGCCATGAACTTTACACTGAAAGGCTTCAATACGTTCAAAGGCTTCAAAGGCTTTCGCTTGCTGGACAAACAGGAACTGGCTTCGGGAGAATTTATGTGATACTATAAGAATTCTGCAAATGAATGCAGACTATGAGAACCAAGGGATTCTCCCACGGACATGTACCTGTGACAGAATTAAGGTGCGAGGGAAGGGGAAGAGGTCATATGCATTCTCAGAAGATTTTGAAGATAAATTAGTTTAGAAGACATTGACCTCATCGTGCGAAGACATTCACTCATAGATAAGGAGTTGGTTCCAGATTTGTACGAATCCACGGATCAGTACAAGTGAGGAATCTAACTACTTTGTGAAGCATAAGTGAATATACTAGGCATGTTATGAGATGCAGTATGAAAGAGATCCAACTTGTGTGAATGGAAACTGCTTGTGGTAGAAAGTGACAAAGCTATAGGATCAAAGGGGCCGTAAAAAGGAAGTTTTATTTACCACACGAAGAACTGCTAGACGGAGTGGAAGTGGAGGCCGAGCAGTTCGATCTTCCGTGCCCTAACTTGGCGACGGAGGACACCTACAGCGACGGCGGAGAGGACGATGTCCGCGGTTGGCGTGAAGACGGCGTCGGAGAGGTTGCGGCAGCGAAGCGCTTCGTCGCCGGCGTCGTCGAGGGCTAGCGGTGGCGCTAGGGTTCGTGCAAGAGTGGAAGAAGAGATAATGACTGTGGTGAGGCGTGTATTTATAGGTACAGGGGCGGAACTGCATTATTACATAGGTGCCCCTGGCGATTCGCATCTGAGGGGTATGTGGCCGTCATGCAGCATATCGGGGGTTGTTCCACGTCCCACGCACGCCTGGATTGTCGGGTGGTCGTTCCCACTTCTCCGGGTTTCAGGTGAAGGAATGAGCATTGAAAACGGACTTAATGTTTGTCTCTGTATCTTCTGCTGACAAGGACACAGAGAAGACATTCGACAATTTCAATAGAATGCATATGATTTGGAGAGATAGAGTTTGAGATAGAAAGCATAGAGAGGTTAGGGTCCAATCACATTCACTTAGTTCAAAAGATTCAACAAGAAGACATAGCTATAAGTGAATGCTGTAGAGGACAGAACACTAGTATATATATATAATCAACATAGTGAAGATAATCATGAAGACATGTTGAGATTGAAGCCAAACCAAATGTGAAGACATAGCAAATGTAACGCCATGAGTGAAACACTTCAAACAGAACATTTGGTGGTGGCGTTACCCACCGTATAGGAAGTATTAGACCCAGACACGGTGCACAATTATCGTGGTGCTCCGAAGTCAAATTCCACATTAATGTATTCACACTTAGAATGTATGTCTTCATTGATTGAAGATATACTTTACTTCGTGTGTTGCACATCTAAGTCATCAATATGCATAAGTGTTAGGATGTGTGCCTGATCATAGGACATTTGAGGATTCCAAGATATTTAGCTGACATCGTAACTTGCAAAATCTCTTCTCATCCAAGGGCTTGGTGAAGATATCTGCCAATTGCTCTTCAGTGTTGACGTGTATGATATCAATATCTTCCTTCACAACATGATCTCTGAGAAAGTGATGACGAATTTCAATGTGCTTTGTCTTTGAGTGCTGAACTGCTTGTTGGCAATCTTGATGGCGCTTTCGTTGTCGCAATAGAGTGGCACTTGCTTCAGATGAATGCCATAGTCCTTGAGTGTTTGCTTCATCCACAGAAGCTGAGCGCAGCAAGATCCAGCATCAATGTATTCAGATTCAGCAGTGGAGAGAGATACACAGTTCTGCTTCTTTGAAGACCAACATACAAGTGATCGTCCTAGAAAGTGACATGTGCTTGATGTAGACTTGCGATCCACCTTGTCACCAACATAATCAGCATCCGAGAATCCAACCAGATCAAACTCTGAGCCCTTTGGGTACCATAATCCTAGAGTTGGGGTGTGAGCCAAATATCGAAGAATTCGCTTCACAGCTAAGTGATGCGACTCCTTTGGTGCCGCTTGAAATCGAGCACACATTCAAACACTAAGCATAATATCTGGCCTAGATGCACATAGATAAAGCAAAGAACCAATCATGGAGCGGTATACCTTTTGATCGAACTCTTTACCATTGTTGTCAGGACCCAGATGATGCTTGGCTGGCATTGGCGTCGTGAAGCCTTTGCAGTCTTGCATACCGAACTTCTTCAGGCAATCTTTGAGATACTTCTCTTGAGATATGAAGATGCCGTTGCGTTGCTGTCGTATTTGAAGACCGAGGAAGAACTTCAGCTCTCCCATCATGGACATCTGATATTGCTCTTGCATCATATATCCAAACTCTTCACTGTACTTCTGATTGGTGCAGCCGAAGATAATGTCATCCACATATATTTGGCACACAAACAGTTCACCATCATATGTCTTCGTGAAGAGAGTGGGGTCTAGGGAACCAGGTATCAAGCCTTTGCTCTTCAGGAAGTATTTGAGTGTGTTATACCAGGCCCGAGGGGCTTGTTTGAGGCCATATAGTGCCTTGTTGAGCTTGTATACCATGTCAGGATGTTTTGGATCTTGAAAGCCAGGTGGTTGTGCAACATACACTTCTTCTTCAATCTTGCCATTGAGAAAGGCGCTCTTCACATCCATTTGATATAGAAGTATGTTATGATGATTTGCATAGGCCAGCAGTATGCGTATGGCTTCAAGTCTAGCCACAGGAGCAAATGTTTCATCGAAGTCAATGCCTTCCACTTGAGTATATCCTTGAGTAACAAGACGAGCTTTCTTTCTGACAACTTGACCATGCTCATCTTGCTTGTTGCGGTATATCCATTTGGTGCCTATTATGTTGTGCTTCCGAGGATCAGGTCACTTAACCAGTTTCCATACATTATTGAGCTCAAACTGTTGAAGCTCTTCTTGCATAGCTTGAATCCATTCAGGTTCCATGAAGGCTTCTTCAACTTTCTTGGGTTCTGTTATTGAGACGAATGCGAAGTGCCCACAGAAATTTGCCAGCTGAGTTGCCCTTGATCGAGTGAGCGGACCGGGTGCATTGATGCTGTCAATTATTCTCTCAATCTGCACTTCATTGGCAACACGAGGATGTACAGGGCAAAGGTTTTGCTCTTGCTGATCATTGTCATTGTTAGTGGGATTGTCTTCAGGCTGAGCATTGTCTTCAGGTTGATCAGGTGTGGAGATGATAAGTTCCTCTTTAGGTTGAGCTTCAGAGGGTATGATTTCTCTAGTTCCCATTAGCTTGATTGATTCGCTGGATGGAACTTCATCTAGCACATTCGGCAGGTGTTCTCTTTGTGAACCGTTAGTCTCATCAAATCGCACATCCACTGTTTCAACCACTTTATAATGAAAGAGATTGAAGACTCTGTAGGAGTGCGAATCCTTTCCATATCCAAGCATAAAACCTTCATGTGCTTTTGGTGCAAATTTTGAAGTGTGATGTGGATCCTTGATCCATCACCTGGCGCCAAATACTCTGAAGTAACTGACATTTGGCTTCTTGCCAGTAAGGAGCTCATATGATGTCTTGTTCAGAAGCTTGTGAAGATAAACACGATTGATTGTATGGCATGCAGTATCAATGGCTTCAGGCCAAAATTTTCTTGGAGTCTTGTATTCATCTAGCATCGTTCAGGCCATCTCAATGAGTGTTCTGTCCTTGCGTTCGACGATGCCATTCTGCTGTGGCGTGTATGGGGCTGAGAATTCATGTGTGATTCCCAAGGTATCAAGATATGTATCAAGGCCAGTGTTCTTGAATTCAGTGCCATTGTCACTTCTGATGTGCTTTATCTTGGCGCCATAGTTGTTCATTGCTCGATTGGCGAAGCGTCTGAAGACATCCTGCACTTCAGTCTTGTAGAGGATTATGTGCACCCAAGTATATCTAGAATAATCATCAACAATGACAAAGCCATAGAGACAAGCAGTAGTAGTGAGAGTTGAGTAATGAGTGGGACCGAAAAGATCCATGTGGAGGAGTTCAAAGGGTCGAGTAGTTGTCATGATTGTCTTCGAGGGATGTTTGGCCCTCGTCATCTTCCCTGCTTCACAGGCACCGCATAAGTGATCTTTCTTGAACTTGACGCCCTCGATGCCTATGACATGCTTCTTCATTGCAAGGGTGTGGAGGTTCCTCATGCCAGCATGCCCAAGCCTCCGATGCCAGAGCCAGCATTCTGAAGCTTTTGCTAGAAGACATACGGCAAGCTGTGGTCCTGCTGAGAAATCTACCACATACAAGTCATCTTTCCGATACCCTTCAAACACTAAAGACTTGTCAGATTCCATTAGAACAAGGCAATGATATTTTCCAAATATTACGATCATGTTCAAATTGCAAAGCATTGAGACAGACATTAAGTTGAAGCCAAGGGATTCAACAAGCATGACTTTATCCATGTGTTGATCCTTTGAGATTGCAACTCTACCTAGACCCAATACCTTACTTTTACCAGTGTCAGCAAATGTGATGTGGCTCTTGTCGGATGGACGTAAGGTTGAGTCCATAAGAAGGCTTCTTTTGCCAGTCATGTGGTTGGTATACCCACTATCAATAATCCATTCTGAAGACGCTGGTGTCGTACCCTACAGTGCAGTTAGGGGGATAGGCTTCACAAAGAGAATTGTGAAGCAAAAACATTTGATGAACCAGTGGGTTATGAAAGCTTAGATCTAGATTAGGACTGATAGGGAGAGTAGCAAGCGATTCAGGAACAAAGTACATAGTAAGACCATTCGGGCATTTGATCTTGCGCCCACAAGATGTTTAAGGTCCCCAGCAATAGCGTCAGATGATTTTGGTTTTCTGCTGGAGACCTTTCCCTGCAAAAGAGAGTTAAGCCTTCTTAGCCACCCACATCTTCAAGGGTGGCTTGGAAGCAATAAGTCTAAGTGCAGCGTCTGAGAACTTTGGCTTTGGAGCTCTAGCAAAAAGTCTTGCAGGCGAACAATAGTACTCATAAGAATAAGCAGAATAGTTCTTAGTCTTATGAACATGGTGGTTTGATGAACCGTGCTCATATTCATAGGCCTAAGTATGGTTTCCCTGCAAAACATTTGCGTTAGTGCGACTCAGGTGAGTCCTTTGTCTGTATGAAGCCTTTGGGTCGTATGAAGCCTGTGGTCTGGGGTTAGTCTTCTTCATCTGTGGTGTCATGACGACCTTCACAGGAAGATTTTCCAAACACCTTTTGGGCACCCAGATCTTCTTCATAGGCGGTCCATTCCTGCAGTTAGTACCAATGTACCTGGCAAACACTTCACCATTCTGATTCTTAAACAGTTTATAGTTTGCATCAAAGGATTCGTCAATGACAATGGGGTTAGCACAAGTGAAGCCAGACAGATTGGATGGATCTGCTGAAGGTTCCTTTGCAGCAACCCATGTGGTTTTGGGGTACTGTTCAGGTTTCTAGTAAGACCCATCAGCATTCATTTTCCTTACGAACCCAACACCCTCTTTCCTCGGGTTTCGGATCAGAATCTGCCTTTTGAGGACATCACATAGTGTCCGATGCCCTTTAAGGCTTTTGTACATCCCTGTTTCAAGCAATGTTTTTAATCTAGCATTCTCATCAGCAATAGCAGTGGTATCCTCAGCAGAGGGGTTAGTTACCACATCAACAGTTGAAGATATTGCAACAGTAGCAGCAGTAGAACATTCAGCAACAGAAGTAGCATTATCACACTCAATGCATTTAAGACATGGTGGTTCAAATCCTTCCTGAGCGGAACTGATCTGTTCGGCGCGAAGTGACTCATTTTCCTTTTGAAGATCTTCATGAGCCGCTCTCAATTTCTCAAGATCTTGCTTCCTTTGAAGATAATCATAGGAAAGCTTTTCATGAGTTGTTGAGAGTGTTTCATGACGACTTTCAAGTTCCTCATACTTAACATGAAGATTTTTTATGTCTTCAATTAAGGACTCAGATCGAGTCATTTCAGCGCCCAACAGATCATCGCTTTTGTCTAACAGTTTTTGAATATGTTCCATGGCTTTCTGTTGTTCAGTTGCAATTTTAGCAAGTGTTTTGTAGCTGGGTCTTGAACCACAATCAGAGTCATCGTCACTAGATGTTTGATAGTGAGTAGTGCGTGTGTTTACCTTGGCACCGCGTGCCATGAAGCAGTAGGTAGGAGCAGAGTAGACCTTGTCATTTGCATCGGTGTCGGTGGTGAAGTCATTGTCTTCAGTGTTGAAGATGGACTTGGCGACGTATGCTGTAGCCAGACTTGCAACGCCAGAATCAGACTCCTCCTCAGACTCCACCTTCGCCTCCTCAGAAGCGGACTCCTCCTCTGAATCCATTTCCTTGCCAACAAACACACGTGCCTTGCTAGATGAGCTCTTCTTGTGTGATGAAGACTTTGAGGAAGACTTGGAAGAAGACTTTGAGTATTTCTTCTCCTTGTCGTCAGAGTCATATTCCTTGCTGTCCCACTGCGTACACTCAGAGATGAAGTGTCCAGTTTTCTTGCACTTGTGGCATGTTTTCTTCTTGTAGTCATGAGCATAAGCTTCATCATTCCTTGAGCTTGATCGTGAAGACTTTCTGAAGCCTTTCTTCTTGGTGAGTTTTTGGAACTTCTTCACAAGCATAGCAAGTTCCTTTCCAATGTCTTTAGGATCATCAGAACTGCTGTCAGATTCTTCTTCAGATGAGGAGACAGCTTTTGCCTTCAAGGCATGAGTTTGCCCATAGTTTGGACCGTAGATATCTCTTTCTTCAGAAAGCTGAAACTCATGCGTGTTGAGCCTCTCAAGTATGTCGGGCGGATCGAATGTCTTGAAATCAGGTCATTCTTGAATCATCAGGGCTAGGGTGTCAAACGAACTGTCAAGTGATCTCAGTAGTGTCTTGATGACTTCATGCTTGGTGATCTCAGTAGCGCCGAGGGCTTGAAGCTCATTTGTGATGTCAGTGAGTCGACCAAACGTGAGATGGACATTCTCATTGTCATTTCGCTTGAAGCGGTTGAAGAGGTTGCGAAGGACACTGATTCTCTGATCTCTCTGGGTTGAGACGCCTTCGTTGACCTTGGAGAGCCAGTCGCAGACCAGCTTAGATGTTTCCAAAGCACTCACACGGCCATACTGTCCTTTGGTCAGATGACCACAAATGATGTTCTTGGCAGTAGAGTCCAGTTGAACGAACTTCTTGACATCAGCAGCAGTGACACCTTCTCTAGCCTTGGGAACTCCATTCTTGACGACATACCATAGGTCGACGTCAATGGCTTCAAGATGCATGCGCATCTTATTCTTCCAGTAGGGATATTCAGTTCCATCGAAGACGGGGCACGCAACGGAGACTTTAATTATCCCTGCAGTCGACATAGCTAAAACTCCAGGTGGTTAAACCGAATCACATAGAACAAGGGAGCACCTTGCTCTGATACCAATTGAAAGTGCGTTATATCGACTAGAGGGGGGTGATTAGGTGATTTTTATGGAAGTCTTCAAAACGTGGAAGTTATGAAGACAAATAGTAGAAATAAACCTATTACGCTGCAGCGGAAGGTAGACTACACTAGGCAAGCCATAGTCAAGTCTTCAATAGAGTGAAAGCACAATGACTAATAGCTGCAATGTAGTAAGGATCAGGTAGGAAGGTATTATGAAGCCAAACAGAACAAGCAGTCACTCAGTGAAGATAAAAGATAGTGCAATCATACAATGACTTCACAAGGAGTAACAGTACGTAAAGAGAAGGGAAGGATGAAACCAGTGACTCGTTGAAGACAGTGATGTGTTGGACCAGTTCCAGTTGCTGTGAGGACTGTCGTCTGGTTAGGGCGGCTAGGTATTTAAACCAGAGGACACACAGTCTCCGACACCCAGTCCTGAACACGCAGCTCAGGACACCCAGTCCTCACCGTATTCCCCTTGAGCTAAGGTCACACAGACCTCGCCCAATCACTCCGGTAAGTCTTCAAGGTAGACTCCCAAACCTTCACAGACTTCGTTCACCGGCGATCCACAATGTCTCTTGGATGCTCACAACACGACGCCTAACCGGCTGGAGGATGCACAGTCCTCAAGTGTAATAAGTCTTCAGATCACACAGACAAGACGACTTAAGTGATTCCTAATTCTCTTTGGCTCTCGGTGGTTAGGGCTTTATTCTCGCAAGGAATTCTCTCTCTCAAAGGCTTCGAGGTGGGTTGCTCTCAAACGACAAAAGCCGTACTCTAAATCTGAGCAGCCAACCGTTTATGGTTGTAGGGGGTGGGCTATTTATAGCCACTAGGCAACCCGACCTGATTTGTCCGAAATGACCCTGGGTCACTAAGGAACTGACACATGTTCCAACGGTCAGATTTCAAACTCACACGGCAACTTTACTTGGGATACAAGCAAAGCTGACTTGTCCGACTCTGGACAAGATTCGCTCTCATAGTCTTCACTCGAAGACATAGGTTTTGGTTTAAGCATCACTTCAGTCATTCTGATTGGTTCTCTTGGACCCCACTTAACAGTACGGTGGTTCCTATGACTCAACACAGAAGAAAAGGAACTACGAAAGATCTAAGTCTTCGAGCTTCATAGGCTTCATGCGGTGTCTTCTCTTGTCATAGTCATCAATGTGAATATCTTCATATACCACCTTTGACATCAATGTCTTCATACATTTTTAGGGGTCATCTCTGGTAGGAAAACCGAATCAATGAGGGACTTCTACCTATGTTATCCTGCAATTCTCACAAACACATTAGTCCCTCAACTAGGTTTGTCGTCAATACTCCAAAACCAACTAGGGGCGGCACTAGATAAACTTACAGTTGCAGCTGAGGAGGAATAGTCAGAATCTTCGAGTGATGGAGTCCGACGCAAGTGAGCATTCCTTGGAGGAGTTGAGTCAAACTTGAATCTCTCTGTGAAGCCATCGTCTTGCAGATCAGCTTCAACACTGAGTAATGTCAAGCTCTTCCAAGACCTCCGACGGGTTTCATATGTAACAAAAGCATTCTTGGTGGCAAGATTGCGAATGCGATTGACGTCCACCAAGAGGCTTTGCATTTGACCCTTAAGCCAGTCATGATGCTTATCCTGTTTCTGATGTAGAGCGACGAGAAGCTCTCAGTAATTGAGAACACGAGATCGCTTCTGAGGCCTTTGGGCAATGGTACTTGCGGTGGCTTCAGTTTGGGCACGAGGGGCATGTGTATTGCCAGCTAGGGGGTAAACACGAGAAACAGCCTGAACTCCTTCAATGGGCTGGGTGAAGCTTTGACGATCGACATTGTGAAGATAAATTGGCTCCTTTGCAGGCTCTGGGTAAATAGCTTCAACAGACAGATCAACCTCTGGCAAGAATATGAGATGATTGCGCGCAGACGGCTGATAGTTGAAAGCAGAGTGAGGCTTGATGAGGCGCATTACGCATGGAGCATAGAACTTCAGACCAAAGATGTCGGAGCCAGATGCAGCCAACTGCGTGATAAAGAAGTCTTGAGCATTGAAGCTGATGCCATTGAAGATATAGAAAACCAAAGTCTTCATTGCTCCTTCAAGCTTCGCTGCAGATGAATGTCCTTTGATAGGCCATAGAGTTTTCCTGATGATATGATAGATGGTGCGGGGCAGATACTCTAGGTCCTCAACAAAGAATTCTGTTGGGTATTCAGCGTCGCGTGGCAGAGGCTTCATCATGCTCAGATTTGGCTCATGTTAGGCTCTGGCTTCTGGAAAATACTCTCCAGAGCATTCTGGTATTGCTAACAACCTAGTTCATAATATTCGCCAGGAGTGGGCAGGGCTATGAGCTCAATGATGTCTTGGGCTTTAGCTTCATGATGTACATCGCCCGTCATCCACTCAAGGATCCAAGTCTTCGGATCCCTGTTGTATCCACGAATGTGGAGTGTAGCATAAAATTGAAGCAGAAGTTCCTCATTCCAATGTTCCTTGTCAGTCACAAAGTTGAGGAGACCCGCATCACGGAAGCAGTCAAGAGCTTCCTCAAGGCAAGGCAATCCAGCAATGGCTTCGCAGTCAAGACGCATATGTGGGAAGATGCGCCCCTGATTGTACAAGATGCAAGAATAGTAGATGCGCTGCTGATAACTCCAGAATCGATCTGGGGAGATTCTAGGCCTTGTGTAGGGGTTCTTGTCACTGTCAAAGAATGTGTTGTGTGCATTGAATCCATTTAGATTAAATGATCCTGGTGACATTGCATTACCTGGAAACCGTGGTAGCCTTGGCTTTGGCTTCTGGACCTAAGGCATGTGCTCCACATGATAGTCAAATTGAGGTCCGGGAGCAGGCGCAGGAATCAGAATTGGCCAGCGGACGGTAACAAGCTGTCCATGATCATATGCTTGCTCGATGGTGTGTGGCCTGGGAGGTGGTACAGGAGCAGAGGCATTAGCTTCAAGCTGCAGATTTGCATCAGGTGCAACATTAGCTTCAGGTGCAGTAACATCTGGCACCACATTAGCTTCAGGCGCCACATTGGCTTCAGCCATGACAACGTCATTGGCTTCAGTGTTGATGTTGGTGGCCGCCTCAGTATTGGTAACCTCCACTTCAGCAGCTGGACACTACTAGGGAAAAGCTTATAGGCAGACGCTTACTAGTAGCGAGGGTTTATACCCCTCGCTACTGCTACTTACTAGTAGCGCAGGTTTTAACCCCTCGCTGCTACTAAGTTGATAGTAGTAGCGCGGGTTTTTAACCCTCGCTACTACTAAGCGGTTTTTACTGTGCCCCCCGAGACATGCCATAGTGGTAGCGAGGGGTATAAACCCACGCTACTACTAAGTTGATAGTAGTAGCGCAGTTTTATACCCCTCGCTACTACTAAGTATGAGGTAGGTGAAGTCGCCATATCCTCGGCCGAATCCCCATCTCCTCCCCCAAATCCCTCCTCTCTTCCGCCACTCTCTCCTCTCACTTTCCATACAATCTCACATGGACCTCTTGCCCATGCGCCCCTCCTCCTCAGTGGCACCGAAAGAGGCCGCCGCCTCACGCCACCAGCGTCTAGGAGCTCGCCGGTCTCCCATCAACGTCTAGGAGGCCGCCGCCCCGCGCCACCACACCGGAGCACCTCACCACAGGTGGCTAGCTCCGTAGCTCCCTCCATCACCTTCCTCTCTCCCTCGGTTTTCCTTTTCTCTCTCTCCCTCTGATTTGGCTCACCCTCCCATGTCCATGCCCGTGCAGGTTGTCGCCATGGACAACCCGGAGCTATCTGGCATGGTCGGGAAGAGGAGCCCCACACCGCGGCCTAGCTGTTCCATAGAAACGGCCCTCTCCAACAGCCACCGCCCGATCTGGTCTGCCGTTGTTCGTTCATGCCTTCGGCGATGCCAACCGTCGCTAGATCGAAAGAATGCTGCCATTGACAACACACACGGGATCGAGATTTTTTTTGTTTTTAAAAGTAATAGCAGTAGCGTCGGTATAAGACCCGCTACAGATAATTAGCAGTAGCGCTGTCTGCAACGCACGCTACAGCTAACCATGTATAGCAGTACCGTGTGTCAACACGCGCTACTACTACAAGTTAGCTGTGGCACCGTATCAGTAGCGCGGGCACCCGCGCTACAGATACATCCAAAACCCGCACTGCTGCTAGGCTTTTCCCTAATAGTGGGAGGGTCAGACACGTTCTCCTCGAGAACAACTTCAGGGTTGGACAGGGGTGTAGCAACTCTTTCTTCATCTCTTGGTTCTTCTTCTTGGTCATCGGCTGATGCAGCCGGAATATCTTCGGCCGTTTTGGCTTCAGATTCAGGTATGTTCGCAGTAGGAGAGGCTTCAGGAAAGACTTCGCGTGAAACGGATTGGCGCTCTTCTCCTTCTGGAACACTTGATAAAGTGACATGCGGCCTTGGTCCTTTGCGAAGCCTGCGAAACGCTGGCGACGCCTGCGGAGATGGAGTTGGTTGGGCCTCAAGGTCTTCATTGTCAATCCCCGGAGTGGTGGCCTGGGTTGGGGAAGTAACTGGTGTTTCTTCATCACGAGGGGATTCTTGAGGGTGATCAGCCCATGAGTCATCCTGAGCAATTGGCGTCAATGGACGACCAATGCTGATGAGTTCGTTGTTCGAGGGAACAAGCGATGATACCAAATTGTTCTCGATCTGAGGAAGGACTTCATCATCTTCAGCATTGTCTTGATGACCAATGTCTTCAGCTGTGGTGGGGTCAACAGCTGGAATGTCTTCAACTACTGGAGCCTCTGTGGAAGCAGGCTCATGAACGATCAACTGGCGCTCACGATGTTCAGACGCAGGACGAGCCACTGAGATTGGCTCGACAACAAGGGGCTCTGTGGGAGCAGCGCGGTCTCTCTTCTTTGTTTTTCTTTTCTTGGTTGGTGGAGCATCATCAGTGGAGGCTTTGGTCTTGCGCTTTCTGGCTTCGGCTTGAGCTGCCCTAGTTTTCTTGAGCTCCGAAGCCACTGTGGGGACCTTAGGCTTTGAGCATGTCATACAAGCTAGGAAGACAATGCGAGGTTCTTCCTGCCTTTATGCTTCTGGTTCGACCACAACTGGCTTCTTCTTCTTCTTGGCAACCATTCTGGGGTCGATGCCTGGTCGCCCCAAAGCCTTGCGCTTTTCAGCTTCATTGTAGCCTTGAACACATTTGGCAGCGAGATTCTTCATGCGGTCACAAGAACCTTTTTCTTCTTCTTGTTTCTTGTGGAACACCTCCTTGAGCTCATGCATCATGACCTTGAAGTTTTGAATGTCTTCAACATTGACCTTGGCCATGTACTTCTTGAACTGAGCCTTTTCATAATCAATCTTGTGCTTCAGCTCAACAATCTTCTGTGCAAGAGCCAGCTCAGGAGCAATGGCTCCATGGAAAGAGACGCTGAGGCCAATTGGGAGCTGAAGGTCATCAAAACTAAGGTCTGGGCTGTCAAACCACTCATCAATAAATTTGTACAGGATTTCCACATCAAAGAGGGGAAGATCATTGAAGATTTCCGCCTCTTGCTTGCTCTTTATCAATTGCTCAAGAGCATCATCGCCAAGATCATCGTCGCTAGACAGATCAATGGCATCATTCTCATTTCTCAAAACAGCAGCAGGGGTCAGAACAGGACTAAAGGAGTGGACGGGCTTCTTCTTTTTCTTCTTAGTCTTGGAGACGCAGGAGAGATCTTCAGACTGCACACTTGGTGCAGGAGGAGCAGTGGCCAGAGGCTTCGCGTGTGAAACTTTTGGTGGAGTGGAAGGCTTCGAAGCCTTAGGTTTCTTCTGCTTCTTTGGCTTTGGTGGTGCAGGCGCTTCATCAGAGTCAGCGTCGTCTGTAGAGTGATCCACGGCTGCCCTTTGAACCTGAATGTGTGTGATGAGACCTTCTAAGTTGTAGAAGGGCCCAACCAGATTGGGTTCAGCTTCGCGTGTGTCATCGGCACATGGCGTAGAGGGGCCTGGGTTGAAGTCTAATCCCTAAGACTTCTTGTTTTATCTCGCCGAGTTCTTTGCAAACTGATAGTTGCGCTTGAACAGATTGTCATCTCGACACCATAGCAAAGACGATGGGTCGGCATCAGTAGGATGTGGCCCTCGGACCATGCAAGGGTAGAATCCTTGAGCGATGGCTTCAGTTCTAGTCTTGGGTTGAAGATTTTTATAGAGAATATCTCCCCAAGGATGCGTGATAGCATTCTTTTCAGCATACTCCTTGGTGACGAATCTGTACTTGAACCATTGCTCGGCCCAGTATCTTCGAATCCATTGGATTCGTGTCTTGCGCTGACCATAGCTTTCTTCGGGGTCAGTTTTGCATAGTTCATAGAGATCTTCGGGCAGATCCATTGTTGTACCCCCACGGCGCTGTCTGCCACCCTTCCTTGCTGATTTCTCTGTTGCCATGAAGTTTAGACTGAAAGGCTTCAACCCTGTCAAAGTCTTTCGTCTGCTGGTCAGACGGGAACCGGCATCAGGAGAATTTATGTGATGCTGTAAGAACTCTGCAAATGAATGCAGACTATGAGAACCAAGGGATTCTCCCACGGACATGTACCTGTGATAGAATTAGAGATGCGAGGGAAGGGGAAGAGGTCATATGCATTCTTAGAAGATTTTGGAGATAAATCAGTTTAGAAGACATTGACCTCATAGTGCAAAGACATTCACTCATATGTAGAGAGTTGGTTCCAGATTTGTACGAATCCACGAATAAGTACAAGTGAGGAATCTAACTACTTTGTGAAGCATAAGTGAACATACTAGTCATGCTATGAGATGCAGAACATGGTAGATCCAACTTTGTAGCAACAAAAACCACTTGTGGTTGAAAAGGATGAATCTATTGGATCAAAAAGACTGTAAAAAGAGTTTTTATTTACCACTCGAGGAACTGCTAGACGGAGTAAGAGATGAGGCCAAGAAGCTCAATCTTCCGTGCCCTAACTTGGCGACGGAGGACGCCTATGGCGACGGCGGAGAAGACGATGTCCGCGGCCAGCGTGATGACGACGTCGGTGAGGTCCCGGCAGCTAAGCGCTTCGTCGCCGGCGTCGTCGAGGGCTAGCGGTGGCGCTAGGGTTTGTGCGAGGAAGAGAAGTGGAAGAAGAGATAATGACTGGGGTGTGGTGAGTATTTATAAGGACAGGGACGACGCATCGTTATTACGCAGGTGCCCCTGGCAGTTCACATCTGATGGACACGTGGAGATCATGAAACTTATTGGAGGTTGTTCCACGTTCCCACGTACGCCTGGATTGTCGGGTGGTCGTTCCCGCTTCTGCGGGTTTCAGGCAAAAAGGTTTGAGCATTTAAAACATATTTGATGTTTGTCTCTGTATCTTCTGCTAACAAGGACGCAACGAAGACATTCGACAGTTTCAATAGAATGCATATGATTTGGATAGATAGATTTGAGACGTGAGCATACAAAAGGTTAGGGTCCGATCACATTCACTTAGTTCAAAAGATTCAACGAGAAGACATAGTTATAAGTGAATGTTGTAGAGGACAGAATGCAATCACATGAATATATCCGAATAAGACCAAATCAATATAGTGAAGATAAACATGAAACCATGTTAATATTGAAGACAAACCAAATGCGAAGACTTTGAAAATGTAACGCCAACAGAAAATACTCCAAACAAAAGTTTGGTGGTGGCGTTACCCACCGTATAGGAAGTATTAGACCCAGACACTGTGCACAATTATCGTGGCGCTCCGAAGTCAAATTCCGCGTTAATGTATTCACACTTAGAGTGTAAGTCTTCATTAGTTGAAGATATACGTTGCTTCGTTTGTTGCACATCTAAGACATCAACATGCGTAAGTGTTAGGATGTGTGCATGATCACATGACATTTGAGGATTCCAAGATATTTAGCTCACACCGCAACTTGCAAAACCTTTTCTCATCCAAGGGCTTTGTGAAGATATCTGCCAGTTGCTTGTCAGTGTTGACGTCAATGATATCAATATCTTCCTTCATGACATGATCTCTAAGAAAGTGATGACGGATCTGAATGTGCTTTGTCTTCGAGTGCTGAACTGGGTTGTTGGCGATCTTGATGGCGCTTTCATTGTCGCAGTAGAGTGGCACTTGCTTCATATGAATGCCATAGTCTTTGAGTGTTTGCTTCATCCATAGAAGCTGAGCGCAGCAAGATCCAGCAGCAATGTATTCAGATTCAGAAGTGGAGAGAGATACATAGTTCTACTTCTTTGAAGACCAACACACAAGTGATCGTCCCAGAAAGTGACATGTGCCTGATGTAGACTTGCGATCCACCTTGTCACCAGCATAATCAGCATTCAAGAATCCAACTAGATCAAACTCTGAGCCCTTTGGATACCATAATCCTAGTGTTGGGGTGTAAGCCAAATATCGAAGAATTCGCTTCACAGCTAAGTGATGCGATTCCTTTGGTGCCACTTGGAATCGGGCACACATGCATACACTAAGCATGATATCTGGCCTAGATGCACATAAATAAAGCAAAGAACCAATGATGGAGCGGTATACCTTTTGATCGAACTCTTTATCATTGGTGTTAGAATCCAGATGACTCTTGGTAGGCATTGGCGTCGTATAACCTTTGCAGTCTTGCATTCCAAACTTCTTCAAGAAATCTTTGAGGTATTTCTCTTGATATATGAAGATGTCGTTGCGTTGCTGCCGTATTTGAAGACCAAGGAAGAACTTCAGCTCACCCATCATGGACATCTGATATTGCTCTTGCATCATGTATCCAAACTCATCACTGTATTTCTGATTAGTGCAGCCGAAGATAATGTCATCCACATATATTTGGCACACAAACAGTTCACCATCATATGTCTTCATGAAGAGTGTGGGATCCATGGAACCAGGTTTGAAGCCTTTGCTCTTCAGGAAGTCTTTGAGTGTGTCATACCAAGCTCGAGGGGCTTGTTTGAGGCCATACAGTGCCTTGTTGAGCTTGTAAACCATGTCAGGATGTTTTGGATCTTGAAAGCCAGGCGGTTGTGCAACATACACTTCTTCTTCAATCTTGCCATTGAGAAAAGCGCTCTTCACATCCATTTGATATAGAAGGATGTTATGATGATTTGCATAGGCTAGCAGTATGCGTATAGCTTCAAGCCTAGCCACATGAGCAAATGTTTCATCGAAGTCAATTCCTTCAACTTGAGTGTATCCTTGAGCAACAAGACGAGCCTTGTTTCTGACAACTTGACCATGCTCATCTTGCTTGTTGCGGTATATCCATTTAGTGCCTATGATATTGTGTTTACGAGGATCGGGACGCTTGACCAGTTCCCATAATTATTCAGCTCGAACTGTTGAAGCTCTTCTTGCATAGCTTGAATCCATTCAGGTTCCATGAAGGCTTCATCAACTTTCTTGGGTTCAGATATTAAGACGAATGCAAAGTGCCCACAGAAATTTTCTAGTTGTGTTGCCCTTGAAAGAGTGAGTGGACCAGGTGCATTGATGCTATCAATTATCTTCTCAATCTGTACTTCATTTGCAACACGAGGATGAACTGGATGAAGATTTTGCTCTTGCTAATCATTGTCATCGTTTGAAGGATTGTCTTTAGGCTGAGCATTGTCTTCACGTTGATTAGGTGCAGAGATGATAAGTTCCTCTTCAGGCTGTACTTCAGACGGTATGATTTCTCCATTTCCCATAAGCTTGATGGATTCACTGGGTGGAATTTCATCTAGCACATTTGGCAGGTGCTCTCTTTGCGAGCCGTTAGTCTCATCGAACCACACATCCACAGTTTCAACCATTTTATAGTGAAAGAGGTTGAAGACTCTGTAGGAGTGCAAATCCTTTCCGTAACCAAGCATAAAACCTTCATGTGCTTTCGGTGCAAATTTTGAAGTGTGATGTGGATCCTTGATCCAGCACCTAGCACCAAATATTCTGAAGTAACTGACATTTGGCTTCTTACCAGTGAGGAGTTCATAGGATGTTTTCTTTAGAAGCTTGTTAAGATAAACACGGTTGATGACATGTCATGCAGTATCAATAGCTTCAGGCCAAAACTTTCTTGGTGTCTTGTATTCATCGAGCATCGTCCGAGCCATCTCAATGAGTGTTCTGTTCTTGCGTTCCACGATGCCATTCTGTTGTGGCGTGTACAGAGCTGAGAACTCATGAGTGATGCCTGATGTATCAAGATAAGTGTCGAGGCCGGTGTTCTTGAATTCAGTGCCATTGTCACTTCTGATGTGCTTGATCTTGACGCCATAGTTGTTCATGGCTCGATTGGTGAAGCGTCTGAAGACATCCTGCACTTCAGTCTTGTAGAGGATTATATGCACCCATGTATATCTTGAATAATCATCAACAATGACGAAGCCATAGAGACAAGCAGTAGTAGTAAGGGTAGAGTAGTGAGTAGGGCCGAAGAGGTCCATGTGTAGCAGTTCGAAGGGTTGAGTCGTTGTCATGATTGTCTTCGAGGGATGCTTGGCCCTCATCATCTTTCCAGCTTCGTAGGCACCGCATAAGTGATCCTTCTTGAAATTGACACCCGCGATGCCTATGACGTGCTTCTTCTTTGCAAGAGTATGCAAGTTGCTCATGCTAGCATGCCCTAGCCTCCAATGCCAGAGCCAGCATTCTAAAGCTTTTGCAAGAACACATACGACAAGTTGTGGTCCTGCTGAGAAATCTACCATGTACAAATCATCTTTCCGATACCCTTCAAAGACTAGAGACTTGTCAGATTCCATTAGAACAAGGCAACGATATTTTCCAAATATCACAATCATGTCCAAATCGCAAAGCATTGAGATAGACATTAAGTTGAAACCAAGGGATTCAACAAGCATAACTTTATCCATGTGTTGATCCTTTGAGATTGCAACTCTACCTAGACCCAATACCTTGCTTTTACTAGTGTCAGTAAATGTGATGTGACTTTTGTCAGATGGACGTAGGGTTGAGTCCATGAGAAGACTTCATTTGCCAGTCATGTGATTAGTACATGCACTATCAATAATCCATTCTGAAGCAGCTGGTGTCATACCCTATAGTGCAGTTAGGGGGATAGGCTTAACAAAGAGCATTGTGAAGCATAAACATTTGACGAGCAAGAGGATTATTAAATCTTAGATCGAGGTTAGGACTAATAGGACAAGTAGCAAGCGACTCAGGAACAAAATACATAATAAGACCATTTGGGAAATTGATCTTGCGCCCTACAAGATGTTTTAGGTCCACAGCAATAACTTCAGACGCATTTGATTTTTGGCTGGAGACCTTTCCCTGCAAAAGAGAGTTAAGCTTTCTTAGCCACCCACATCTTCAAGGGTGGCTTCGAAGCAATGAGTCTAAGTGCAGCATCAGAGAACTTTGGCTTTGAGCCCTAGCAAATAGTCTTGCAGGTGGAGAATAGTACTCATAAGAATAAGCAGAGTAGTTCTGGGTCTTATGAACATGGCGGTTTGATGAAACATGCTCATATTCATAGGCCTGAGTATGGTTTCCCTGCAAAACATTTGTGTTAGTGCGACTCAGGTGAGTCCTCTGTCTGTATGAAGCCTTTGGACAATATGAAGCCTTTGGTCTGGGGTTTGTCTTCTTCCCTTCTGGTGTCATGATGACATTCACAGGAAGATTCTCCAGACACCTTTTCGGCACCTAGACTTTCTTCATAGGTGGCCCATTCCTGCAGTTAGTACCAATATACCTGGCAAACACTTCACCATTCTGATTCTTAAACAGTTTATAGTTTGCATCAAAGGATTCATCAATGCTGATGGGATTAGCACAAGTGAATCCAGATAGGGTGGATGGATCCACTAAAGGTTCCTTTGCAGCAACCCATGTGGTTTTGGGGTACTGCTCAGGTTTCCAGTAAGAGCCATCAGCATTCATTTTCCTTTCGAACCCAACACCCTCTTTCCTAGGGTTTCAGTTCAGGATCTGCCTTTTGAGGACATCACATAGTGTTTGATGCCCTTTGAGACTTTTGTACATCCCTGTTTCAAGAAATGTCTTCAACCTAGCATTTTCATCAGCAATAGCAGTGGCATCCTCAACAGAGGGGTTAGTTACCACATCAACAGTTAAAGATATTGCAACAGTAGCAACAGTAGAACATCCAGCAACAGAAGTAGCATTATCACACTCAAGGCATTTAAGACATGGTGGTTCAAATCCTTCCTGAGCGGGATTGATCTGTTCGGTGCGAAGTGACTCATTTTCCTTTTGAAGATCTACATGAGCCGCTCTCAATTTCTCAAGTTCTTGCTTCCTTTGAAGATAATCATAGGAAAGCTTTTCATGAGTTGTTGAGAGCGTTTCATGACGACTTTCAAGTTCCTCATACTTAATATGAAGATTTTTTATGTCTTCAATTAAGGACTGAGATCGAGTCATTTCAGCATCCAACAGGTCATCGCTTTTGTCTAATAATTTTTGAATATGTTCCATAGCTTTCTGTTGTTCAGTTGCAATTTTAGCAAGTGTTTTGTAGCTGGGTTTGGAATTACAATCAGTCATCTTCAATGGATGTTTGATAGTGAGTATTGCGTGAGTTTACCTTGGCACCGTGTGCCATGAAGCAATAGGCGCGAGCGGAGTTGTCCTTGTCATTAGCATCGGCGTTGGTGACGAAGTCATTGTCTTTAGTGTTGAAGATGGACTTGGCAACATAGGCTGTAGCCGGACTTGCAACGCCAGAATCGGACTCCTCCTTAGACTCCACCTCTGCCTCCTCAGAAGCAGACTCCTCCTCTGAATCCATTTCCTTGCCAACAAACGCACAAGCCTTGCCAGATGAGCTCTTCTTGTGTGATGAAGACTTTGAGGAAGACTTGGACGAAGACTTTGAGTATTTCTTCTTCTTCTTATCGTCAGAATCATATTCCTTGCTCTTCTTCTTCTTGTTGTTCTCATTGTCCCACTGCGGACACTCAGAGATGTAGTGACCAAGTTTCTTGCACTTGTGGCATGTTCTCTTCTTGTAGTCATGAGCAGAAGCTTCATCATTCCTTGAGCTAGATCGTGAAGACTTTCTGAAGCCTTTCTTCTTGGTGAATTTTTGGAACTTCTTCACAAGCATAGCAAGCTCTCTTCCAATTCTTCAAGATCATCAGAACTGCAGTCAGATTCTTCTTCAGATGAGGAAACAGCTTTTGCCTTCAAGGCACGAGTTCGGCCATAGTTGGGACCGTAGATATCTCTTTTCTCAGAAAGCTGAAACTCATGTGTGTTGAGCCTTTCAAGTATGTCAGACGGATCGAGTCTCTTAAAGTCAGGGCGTTCTTGAATCATCAGGGCTAGAGTGTCAAACGAGCTGTCAAGTGATCTCAGGAGTGTCTTGACGATTTCATGCTTGGTGATCTCAGTAGCGCTGAGATCTTGGAGCTCATTTGTGATGTCAGTGAGGCAATCAAACGTGAGTTGAACATTCTCATTGTCGTTTCTCTTGAAGCAGTTGAAGAGGTTGCGAAGAACACTGATCCTTTGATCTCTCTGGGTTGAGACACCTTCGTTGAGCTTGGAGAGCCAGTCCCAGACTAGCTTAGATGTTTCCAGAGCACTCACACGGTCATACTGCCCTTTGGTCAGATGACCAGAGATGATGTTCTTGGTAGTGGAATCCGGTTGAACGAACTTCTTGACATCAGCAGCGGTGACACCTTCACCAGCCTTGGGGACGCCATTCTTGACGACATACCAGCGGTCGATATCAATGGCTTCAAGATGCATGCGCATCTTATTCTTCCAGTAGGGATATTCAGTTCCATCGAAGACGGGGCACGCAGCGGAGACTTTGATTATCCCTGCAGTCGATATAGCTAAAACTCCAGGTGGTTAAACCGAATCACACAGAACAAGGGAGTACCTTGCTCTGATACCAATTGAAAGTGCTAGTGATCGACTAGAGGGGGGTGAATAGGCGATTTTTATGAAAGTCTTCAAAACATGGAAGTTTCGAAGACAATTGATAAAAATGAACCTATTAACATGCAGCAGAAGGTAGACTACACTAGGCAGGCCATAGTCAAGTATTCAATAAAGTGAAAGCACAAAGACTAATAGCAGCTAGGCAGTATGGATCAGGATGGAAGACAGTATGAAGCCAATCAGAACAAGCAGTCACACAGTGAAGACAAATAGATAATGCAAACAGGCAATGACTTCACAAGGACCAACTGTAAATAAAGAGATGGAAAGGATAGAACCAGTTGCTCGTTGAAGACAATGATTTGTTGGACCAGTTCCAGTTGCTGTGACAACTGTACGTATGTTTAGGGAGGCTGAGATTTAACTTAGAAGACCGTGTCTTCACCTTATTCCCCTTGAGCTAAGGACACCCAGTCCTCGCCCAATCACTCTGGTAAGTCTTCAAGGGAGTCTTCCAAAACTTCACAGACTTCGTTCACCAGCGATCCACAATGACTCTTGGATGCTCAGAATGCGAGGCCTAACCGGCTCGAGCATTCACAGTCCTCAAGTGTAACAAGTCTTCAGATCACACAGACAGGAAGACTTCAGTGATGCCTAACACTCTTTGGCTTTGGGTGTTTAGGGCTTTGTCCTCGCAAGGATTTCTCTCTCAAAGGCTTCGAGGTGGGTTGCTCTCAAATGACAAAAGTCGTGCACTAACTCTGAGCAGCCAACCAATTTATGGTGTAGGGGGTGGGCTATTTATAGCCACTAGGCAACCCAACCTGATTTGTCCAAAATGACCCTGGGTCACTAAGGAACTGACACGTGTTCCAACGGTCAGATTTCAAACGCACGCGACAACTTTATTTGGGCTACAAGTAAAGCTGACTCATCCAGCTCTGGATAAGATTTGCTCTCATTGTCTTCGCTCGAAGACATAGGATTTTGGTTAAGCATCACTTCAGTCATTCTGACTTTGTTCACTGGGACCCCACTTAACAGTACGGTGGTTCCTATGACTCAACAAAGAAGAAAAGGAAACGACGAAACAGCTAAGTCTTCGTGCTCCATAGTCTTCATGCGACGTCTTCTCATGTCATAGTCTTCAATGTGAATATCTTCACATACCACCTTTGTCTTCAATGTCTTCATACATTTTTAGGGGTCATCTCCGGTAAGAAAACCGAATCAATGAGGGACTACTACCTGTGTTATCCTGCAATTCTCACAAACACATTAGTCCCTCAACCAAGTTTGTCGTCAATACTCCAAAACCAACTAGGGGTGGCACTAGATGCACTTACAGTCATGTATACCATGTTTACTGTTTTTACTTCGGGGGGAAATTGCTTCTGACCAATGGTGTTCGGTTGGCGAGTCTCTTCGTTGTTGCTGTCACTGGGCGGCCCCTTCCCCTTGTGTCTGGCATTAAGCTTGCCGGCTTGTTTAAAGACTCAACAGCTTCTGTTGGCATGATTCGCTGGTTTATCGGGGTTGCCATGAATTTGGCAGGGCCGATCCAGTATCTTGTCTAAATTTGATGGCCCATCTCTGTTTGCCTTGAATGGCTTTTTCTGTTGACCGGGCTTGGAGCTGCTGAATCCGGCGTTGACTGCCGTGTCTTATGTTCCTTCATTATTATTTCGACGCTTGTGTTCTTTGCGTCGTGGCTTGCCGTTGCCGTCTCGAACTTCAGAAGTGCCCGGATCACTGGTGTTGTTGCTTCTACGACCGAGCCAGCTATCTTCTCCCATGCAAAAGAAGGTCATCAGAGCGGTAAGGGCAGTCATGGATTTTGGTTTTTCTTGACCGAGGTGGCGGGCGAGCCACTCATCTCGGATGTTGTGTTTAAAGGCCGCAAGGGCTTCGACATTCGGACAATCGACAATTTGGTTCTTTTTAATTAAGAACCTAGTCCAGAGCTTCCTGGCTAACTCCCCGGGCTGCTGGAAAATGTGACTTAGGTCGTCGTCATCCAGAGGCCGAACATATGTACCTTAGAAGTTATCGCGGAAGGCGTCTTCCAAGTCTTCCTAGCTGCCAATGGAGTTCTCCGGGAGGCTGTTTAGCCAGTGCCACACTGTCCTTTTAGTTTTAGTGGGAGGTATTTGATGGCGTAAAGATCATCGCCGCGGGCCATATAAATATGGAGAAGGAAATCTTTAATCCATAATGCGGGGTCTGTTGTCCCATCATATGATTCGATGTTCATGGGTTTAAACCCTTCTGGAAATTCATGTTCCATTACTTCATCAGTGAAGCAAAGGGGGTGTGCGGCGCCTCTATATCGGGCCACGTCATGATGTAGCTCGGATGGAGTTCATCTGTGGTTTTCGGCCCATGCATGATTATGCTTGTCACGTTCGGCTAGATGGCCATCATCGCGTGTCGGGGCATGCCCTCGCGATCCATAGATCGATCTGGTCTGTCCCGCTCTACTCTCCAGGTCCTGCCGCGGGTCATATGTATATCCCTGAGCTGTTTTATCTCTGCCTTTACGGTGAGGTAGGACGGGCTGGTGTTCGGCTTGAGTTGCCACTTTGTCCTGGCCACGTGGTGGTTGATCAGCCGCATTGCACGCTGATGGTACGGCTCCAGTGCCTCGTCATCGAATTGAGGTAGCAATTTGCGCTTCGGGTAACTTTTGGTTGGGCACTCGAGGCCATATTCCTCGGCTGCCTGGACATTACTCCATCGATCGTTGAGCAGATCTTGATCAGCTTGAAGCTGATGCTGCTTCTTTTTCAGGCTCCTTGCAGTGGCTATTAGCCAACGCTTAAAGCGCTCCTGCTCGAGAGGTTCCTTTGGCACAATAAAATCCTCGTTGCTGAGGCTCACCTCATCCTCAGAGAGCGGAAGATAGTTACTGTCCTTCGAGTCTTTGTTTACAGCCTGTTCATCAGGGCTGTCTCACCCATCTTCCCATTCGTCCTGTTCGGAGGTTGGCTCAATGGGGTCTTCATTGTCCTCGACATCATCTAGAGTATTGTTTTCTCTTGTGCCTGTATTGCTGTCTTTTCCACGGCGTGACTTGGAGCGGCGCTGCTATCCTCGGTGCTTTGGCTGTATCTCAGGAGGTCTATCCTCGACTGGGTCTTCTTTGTCATCGCCGTTAGCTTCTTTGGGTGTATCCACCATGTACACATCATATGAAGAGGTGGCTGTCCAGCGTTCGATAAACGGCGGGTCTTGGGCCTCCTCTTCTCCGGCATCATCGTCCATACCGTCGATGTTTTTGGAGTCGTAATCGAGCATGTCTGTTGAGTCCTCGACAGTGGCTATAAAGTGGGTGGTGGGTGAGACGTAAAATTCCCTGCTCTCGGTCCCTAGTCCTGGCTGGGCATATTTCGGACGCTGCTCCTCTGTAATGACAAGGGATCGCATTGAGTCCAGAGCCTCGCTTAAAAGGCGAGGTTTGGCCCGAGAGAAAAGATCCCGTGGAGTACGGTGAGAGGGAGACTCCTTGGCTTAACTCACACGAAGCTGACTCCGAGGATTTGGATCCCATGTCTGGAGAAGGGTCCGGCTCCATGAAGGTTGCTAGCGACACTACTTCCCCCGGCTATCCCACAATGGGCCTAGTGGCCGCAGATAGTCCGACGAGCTCAGGGAGCCCGTCTTCGGACCTGGCGATATGTTCCAGATCTAAGGCCAGAGCGGAGGTTGGGGGTGCGAATCCTTGGAAGATCAAGTCTCCTCGGATATCAGTGACATAGTCCAGATTTCCAAAACTAATCTGGTGACCTAGGGCATAGTTGTTGATCTGCTCTAGATGGCCAAGCGAGTTGGCCCGCAGTGCGAATCTTCCAAACATAAAGATCTAGCCAGGGAGGAAAACCTCCCCCAGGGTAGCATTGTTGTAGATGATTGATGGGGTCATCGAACCTTCTGGTGATGACGCAGCGGAACTCTCAATGAAAGCACCAATGTCGGTGTCAAAAACGGCAGATCTCGAGTAGGGGGTCCCGAACTATGCGTCTAAGGTCGATGGCAACAGGAGGCAAGGGACACGATGTTTTACCCAGGTTTGGGCCCTCTTGATGGAGGTAATACCCTACGTCCTGCTTGATTGATATTGATGAATATGAGGATTACAAGAGTTGATCTACCACGAGATCGTTGTGGGCTAAACCCTAGAAGTCTAGCCTATATGATTGTGATTTTTTCCTATGGACTAAACCCTCCAGTTTATATAGATACCAGAGGGGGCTAGGGTTGTACAAAGTCGGTTACAGAGAAAGGAATCTTCATATCTGAACGCCAGTTTTTCCATCCACGCCAAGGAGAGTCCCATCCGGACACGGGAGAGAGAGTCTTCTGTCTTGTATCTTCACGACCCATCAGTCCGGCCCATGTTCAACAGGTCGGACGCCCGAGGACCTCTTAATCCAGGACTCCCCCAGTGGGGTTCTCTCTTCTGGCTTACCCAACACGCTGGTTCCACGCAAGCGCTGTGTAGAGGTTTCACAGAGTTCCGACTTAGCTCTTCCCAAGTCAGGCCTTTTTCGACAACCTCTTAACCTTTCTGACTCAAACTATCAGGGAACCTCTCACTCGTCATCAGGCGATACCACTGGGACTCAAGTTCCTCTGTTCAAAACCGTTCCTGGGTAAGAACACTTAAGCCTGCTTGCTTTAACATCTTACTCAATTGGTATACTAATCGCATCATATGTTTTACTTTCAATGCCATGGCAAAACCCAGCAAGAAGCTGAAGGTTAATAAATCGTCCGAAGATCCCAAAGTGGCTGACTCGGAGAAGCACGCAACATCTGAATCTTTGCCTCAAGATTCAGAAGCAGCCATGGATGACCCACCACCAGAAGAGCACCCTGTCACCATGGACCCCATCAACATTGATCCACAGAATGCTAAACCACCCAGCCCCGCTCAGCCGGTTCAAGAAACCGAAGATGTTATAGTTACTGGGACGGTTTTCACAGCTCCAGGTAACCTCACTGTGTTGTCCAATCACAACGCCGAAGAGGAATTCTCCAATGTTGACAAAGGCAAGTGGAAAATAGATCTAGAGATTTATGCTCAGTTCAACGCCCAGGAGCTTCATGTAGGTTACTTGAACTGCCTCCACACCAGCCGTGACTTTGAAGCCGGCTTGGTTAACCTTATGAAAGATCGTTTTGAGGTAAGAACTTTTCTCATAGGACAACACTATTCTAATCCCAGGATTAGAATAGCTATTTGGATCACGATGGGCCCTATATAGACATGATGAGGTGTTCCCAAACAGAAAGCAGAAAAGAAAAAATACATCCCCCAACCCCCGTCCCGTGCGCGATCTCATGCACTCCACACCGCAACCACCTACATCCCCTGATCCCGCGCAACCGCCCACATCCCCGGATCCCTCGCTGCCGAGCACCCTCCCCCAATCCCCACGCCGCTTCCGCGCCCTCCCAGAACAACCATGCCGCCCGGTGGCCTCCTCGGAGAGCTCCACCGTCGCGCCCCCTACCCAAAGACCCTCGTCGCCGCGCACCCTCCCCGGGGACCCCCGCCACAGCCACCGCCCGGCAACCTCTGCCACACTCCCGAAAAACGCGCCGCCACCGCTGCCACTCCTCGCGCCGACGCCCCCCACCCGCATCACCACGCACCGCAGCGCACCCAGTCGATCCACATCCCGGCGACCGGCGCTCCCC
>NC_041382.1:387725380-387765227 GCF_002162155.2 Triticum dicoccoides | reverse complement strand
CGCCGACTGGGCGCAGACAGCATGTGCCTCCTGCTGGAGACGTTGCACGGCGACGGTCGCCGCCCTGGCCACCCCTCGCCGTCTCCCTCGATGCTGCCGGTGACGCATGGCGATTCCCTCCCTCACCTCTGAAGTGACATGCAACCGATGGCGAATGATGAGCTCCTGCATGCCGGTGATGTAGCCGTCCCCAATACCCCGACGCAGAGCGCCGTTCCCCAGGACGGTTCCGACACATGGCAGTGCAGTTGCCTTCTGCAAGGGCTTCCCCGACCCATCGATCCATCGCCTGTCGACCAACTCGCTAAATCCAACCAAGTTCTGTGTATTGTGGAGTTGAAGTTCAGTAAGAACAAGGGATGAAAAGTTCAGATCGTTTTGGCACAAGAAGTTCAGAAAAAATGTTTTCTTTAGATAGTGTTGGCCTTCTTCTTCTACTACATCTTGATGTTTGAGAAAACTTCAGCTGGTAGGGTGCTGGCAACAACGATATTTCGCACTGCAGTGTTGCTACGACAACAACAGCGTTGTGCTCGTTAAGCTATTTTAATTTATGCCTTCTGTGGCTAGACAGTGTGTCACTCTTCCTCGATGTTAGCAGACACACATCACCATCCCCAAGCCCTTTTCTTTCCCTCATGTTTCTAGTCAGCAATGGCCGCACACAAGCCTGCAAAACATTTAGAAAGGATGAATGTACTGTTTTTCACACGCTCACTGTATTTAAAATGATAGAAGTTCAGTTTTCTAATCTTGCACAGTTCAAAGTGTTGTGTGTGTGCGTGGTGTGTTCTTGCTAGGTGCTACCGCTTGCTAGTGTTGCTATAGGTTTCTGGTGCACGACAAGATTAGCTGCTCCTCTTCTGAAGATTCTATAATTAACCAGGAAATCGAGGAAGAATTACCATGTTCCGTTACTGTAGATTGGTATCATTTGTGATCCATGGGATGTTTTGTGCCTATTCCTCAGTGAGTAAAAAGTATTTGATAGTTCCTCAGTTTATATGCTACATTAGTTCGGCAAACAAAAACAATATAAAAGTTCACTCTATAATTGTTTGGCCCTATGTTAAGATGAGATGTTGCCGCATAAAAAAATGAGATTTGGGTGTATAATTTGACAGTAGTTTTCTCCTTGATTGTGTTTTTAATTTGGTTTACATGAGAAAACATTCTGTATTGTGGAAGTTCATTTCTTATTGCACTGAGAGTTCATTTATTACTACCAAAAAATTGACATTTCACAAAACCAACAGAAAAAACAGTAAATTAGAAGGAAAAAATGTTTTATCAGTTACGATACCCTACTCCAGTACATGTTCATGAATTTCACTCATAAATAATAAACCTATGATTAAGTCAAATTTAATAAACGCATGTTTCCCGTTTCTAAAAAACCCTACACGTCCAAATAAAAAAACAGAGTGATTCGTTGTTTACTACAAATTACTGAGACAATTTTCATTACTAAAAGGAAAATCAAACCTAGAAGGCGGATTTTCTCGTTAAAAAACCTAGAAGTTCAAATACAAATAACGGAGCGGTTTCAATACTCATTACTACATAGGGATTTTTCTCCGTTACTAAAGGTTAACCCAAGAAAGCCAATTTTAAAAATAGAGCAGTACAAAAATCATAAAAAATGATTTTCACCGTTTCTAATAAAAAAGCTCTAGAAGTTCATATTTAAATTACGGACCAGTACAATATTTATTAGAAAAATAGGATTTTTCCATTACTATAATAAAATAAACCAATATGCCTAAATTACAAAAATTGAGCAGTTTGATATTTATAAAAAACTGAGATTTTCATTGAGTGTTTTAGGAGTTATGGGTAGAAAAAGCAGAGAGAAGTTCAAAGTGAAAACAACCAGGGGTTCAACTACTACATGACATGTGTTCCATATAACGAAAATAATAAAAAGGCAAAGTCTGAAAAGACATTTGCTAGAACTTCATGCGGCCTTTTTCATTTTAGGTGAGCCAAATTTTTGTGTGGATGTGATGTGCATGTGCTTGTGCGTAGTATACTGAATATAACAAAAAAAACTATTATGGGTGCCCTCTAAATGTTTATCCTATTGCTTCTGAGAATTGACCCAAATTTTCCTATTGTTTTTACACATGTTTGATTCAAGGGAAAATGTGTATAAAAAAGGTGTGATTTCGAAAGTTCAAACCAAACAAAATGAACAAAAAATCATGGAATTCAAAGAATAAAAACTATGGAGTTTTGTGAAAAAAAATCATAGTGCACAAAGTTCATGTTTCAGAAATTCCGAAGTTCACGTGTACCACGTATAGAAGAGAAATCATCAAATGAAGAAAGGGACCGCCTAGGCCATTTCACCGAAAAGCAAAAAAATGCATAAAATGTCATGATAAAATTCTATAAGAAGTTCAAATTTAAAAACCGAAGCAGGTCAACATAAAAAATGAAGTTTTAATATCTAAAAGACAAATTTGGATGTTCAAAAAATTTGAGCAAGAAGTTAAAAAAGTAGTTCAAAAATCTTTATAACAGATTTTCCTCGTTTGTAAAAAAATAGAGAAGATCAAATTAAAAATAGGAGCATTTCAAAAAGATTGTGTAAAAACTGATTTTCCCCATTCTATAAAAACTAGAATCTCAAATTAAAATAACGACGCGGTATCATTTTTTATATGAAAAAAGCAGTTTCCCTAGTACTAACAAATAAAATTAAGAAGTTCAAATTTAAAAAATGGTGAAGTTCGATGTATATAAAAAATTTGGATTTTTCACAAATAGATGAATCTAGAGGAAGAAGTTCGCCTGCACCACCGTGCACGGTTCAGAATTTATATTTATGGACATCCGACCTCCAATTACATGTTCTAAAATGGCAAAAAATGACGTGCAACCTTCAATTGCGTGTAGTTTGACATATACAAAAAAATGCGACAGAAGTTCATAGTGAAAACAACGAGAAGTTCAAGTACCGCAAGGAATGCATTTCATGTGAGAATAAAAGTATAGAAAAATAAAATGTTAAAAGGTTTGCAGAAAGAAGTTCAAAAATTCTTGCGAGAGAGGTTCACTTTGTATTTCTATATTCTAATTTTTCCGTATAAAAACCGAATACAATTCTTTACTCAAAAAAATAAGAAGGTGAAGTTCAAATTGAAATAACAGAGAAGTTCGGAGTTTATTAAAACCTAGCATTTACCTGTTCAAAAAATAAAAAACACAACACCATTTTTTGCACTTTTAAAAACAACTCATAAACAAAAAAAGGTTGCTAGAAGTTCAAGTGATCTACCTGGAAAAGTTCAAAAAATTGTTGTGAGAGAGGTTCACCGTATATTTAGATGTCCAAAATACATTAAATAATTCTCTCAAACCAGAGAGAAGTTCAGAGTGATAACAACTAGAAGTTCACGTACTACATGGTGTGTATTTCATATAAGAAAAATACAAAAAATATTCTAACAGAGTGAAGTTCAAACAGACATGCCCCAGAAGTTCAACTACTTCACATAGTGCAAAAAACAGCACGTTCAAAAACAGATTGAGGTTCAAACAGACATGCCCGAGAAGTTCAACTACTTCACGCACTGCAAAAAATAGCACGTCAAAAACAGAGTGAGGTTCAAACAGACATGCTCGAGAAGTTCAACTACTTCATGCAGTGCGTTTCCGTTCGCGATGAAGGAAGAAATCATGATCTCGTCATTTTCTAATTTACTTCAAAACAGCAGGAATATCATTTGTGTAAGTTCAAGTCCTCGGTCGGAAAAAATTAAAAAAATTATTGTGAGAGAGGTTTGTACAAAAAGAATATCATTCGTGTAACACTGACGAATGGATGAGAAAATTGGGAAAACTTTGTTTTTGCCACTCTAGTTTTTGCCCACTTTGCTTATGCCACTCTAGAATATGGCATCTCACTTTTGCCACTCTTAGCTTTTGACAATACCTCACAAATGCCATTCAGTGGCAAAAACGATAATTTTTCATTTCACTTTTGCCACTCTTAGGTTTTGTAATGTATCACAATTGCCACTCTAAAAATTTTGCTTTTGCCACTGAATGGCAAAATTGATATATTGTCAAAAGCTAAGAGTGGCAAAAGTGAAATGTTCAATTTTAGAGTGGCATAAGCAAACTGGGCAAAAGCTAGAGTGGCAAAAACAAAGTTTTCCCTGAGAAAATTACAAAGGAAAATACGTCATAGAAGTTCAATGTGAAAACAGCAGGAAGTTCACCTACTACACTGAATGAATTTCAGATGAAAAACTTTCAAAATCGTCGTGGGTATGAAAAAATGATCAACATGGGGAAGTTGCGTGTTTACAGCAGCTTTCCACTGGTATATCACTTGCTCAATTCCGGTGAGTGGATGGAGAGCTACGAGCAGTGGATGGAAATCTACGAGAAAAAAACACGTGAAAAATAGAGTGAAGTTCAAGTAGACATGCCGAGAAGTTCAGGTTCTTCACGCGGTGCATTTTCGAAGAATCTGTTTCGCGATAAAGGCAGAACGAATGATCTCGCCATTTTCAAAATTACTTGAAAATGGCGAGGATTCAGAGAAAACCATCAACATGAAAAAGTTTCGCATTTTCCGTAGCGTTTCAGCGGTATATTATTTGCCCCATTCCAATAAAGTTTCTAGAAATTACGGCAAAAATACGTTTTTAACCATTTTCAAAACTGACATAAAACCGTAATGAATTAGGAGAAACAATGTATACAGAAAAGTTTCGCATTTCTTCAAGCCTTCCAACGCCATATCATTTGCTGCATTTGGACGTACGGTTAAAAAATTAGCTCGAAAATACGAACTCGGTGGAACTTGTACCGTTTTCTAAATTACTTTTAAACCATTCAAAATTAGAAAACACTTTTAACATAAGAAAGTAGCGCATTTTCATAAGCTTTCCAAGGCCATATTATTTGCCTTAATTGGATTAGCCGTTTAGAAATGGCGTCAAAAATACGAACTCGGGTGTTCGGTTTACGAAATTTAATGATTTTCCAAATTACTCTTTAACCGTAGGGAATTAGAGAAAACTTTCAACATGTGGAGGGAGCGGTTTTGCAGCAACTTTCCAAAGCCATATTATTTGTCTCATTCCGATAAATGGTTTAAAAATGCGATCGAAAATACGATTCACGTTTTTTGTATGAAGAAAAAAAACGGTTTTCAAAACTGCTCTTAAACCGCTTACATTTTGCCAATAAATTAATTTGGGTCATGATACTGATGTCGATAGCTATCCAACGGTATATCGCAAGCCCCATTTGGACACCTTTTAGCTGAAGTTCAACCTAGTACTCGGGGAAGGTCAGGCGCGTTACTCGGGAAGTTCATGTTGTGATCAGAATAGTGTTTATGTGTGTGTGTGTGTGTGTCTATATATATATATATATATATATATATATATATATATATATATATATATATATATATATATATATATATATATAAGCCGCCAAGTCTACTGGATATGATAAACTTGAATATGTTGTAGACTTTAAATATCATGATTGACCTTGATGTTTATGTCATAGCATGTTTAGAACTGCAGAATCGACACCAGTAGCCCCCAAGGGCCGGCTTAAGCTGCATAGATGAATCCATAACTTCAAAATGTAGCTCTCAATTTCACATAAGTAGCTCCCAAGGGCCGGCTTAAACTGAAAATTTAAGCCGGGACTTCAAATAATAGTGCTTAATTTTGCACCTGTAGCCCCCAAGGGCTGGATTAACCAGCATGGCTAAGCCGGGACTTATCACCATCATTATGAACAAAATCCAAATATATAGCCCCCATGAGCCGGCTTAATCATGATGGCTAAGTCGGGTAATGAAAAGATTTGTCTTCAAAAAAGAGCAATGTGCATTAGCCCCCAACTGCCAAGTAAAATACTTGTATTGTTCTTGGGACTTCAAATAAGATGGTCATAATGATTCCCATCTTTCTCATGTTGCAGGTTGAACTACATATGAGGGAATCACAAGTCAATGATTTGCGGCAAAATAATCAAACCCAGCAATCAGAGACTTCAAAGGCCAAATCAGAGCTGAAGACCGCAATGGAAAATGTTGAACAACTGAAAAAGGACTTCAGCACTAAGAGAACTGGCTAGGAGACCGAGATAGCAGCTCTATAGAAAAGAGCACAAGACGCTGAAGCTGCCCTTAAGCCGGTAACCGACGAGTTGTCCGGCTTAAAATATCAAATCAACAGCATGACAGCAGCCATCTTTGGTAAGTAATACTGTACTTCACTCTTTTATCATCAATATTGATCAACCATGGAACTGGCTTATGAATACACTTGCTAATGCAGATTCCAGAAGCTCCAAGCTAGGCAATGATATGTGCATAAAGCTGAAAGTTGTATATACCCTTGTGGAGCAGTTGTACACTGGTGCTCAACGGGCTATTTCTGCTGCCTTGCATAAGAAGCAACCACCTTCCCTCATCAACGAAGTGCTGGAGAGGTTGTCTGTACTACCACAAAGGGTAGAAGAATTGAAGCGATCAGCCACCAGAGCCAGTGCCGTTACTGCTTTGAGCTGGGCAAAGGCGTGGCAAGCTGAACTAGATCCGGAAGAGATAGCAACTGGCTACCCCAGCTTAAAAGAGGATGGGTCTCCCTTTAGTGCCGATGACTTCGCCAAAATAGCAAGAGAGATGCGTCCTTGGGCAAGCAAATTGGCTGAGGAAACTGATATAGCCAAATATCATCCGTTTTATGATGCCAAAAATGCCAAAGTGAAGGCACTGATTCATGAGGCCATGGACCTTATCCCGCCAACACGTAAGCACACCTTCACTCCTGACATTGACCCGTCAACCCTTATAGACGATGAAGCTGTTTTCAAAGCTTTGACTGGGATCGATTGGTCATCGCCTAACTTCCAGACAACGGAGGAAGAAGATGAGCCAACCCGGGATGACCCGGAAGCCTCCACCCGCCAAGATCAGGAGTCTAGACCCATGAGCCGGTTTACCTGCCTCAGCATTTGGATGTCATGTGTCTCAAAACACTTATTCTTTTGGGCCATATGACGCCTTGTAATAGGCTAGTTGAAAACAATGATCTCCCATGCGATCGTGCATGTTTATTTGCATAACAATTTTGAACCGTCGGTCTGATGTTGAAGATCTGCCACTTATGCTTATAATGTCATCAATCATGCAGACCATGTTTATCATATTCCCTACACACAAGCAGATAACATGTGCCCAGGCGGTTTTCCCCAGGGCGGGTCACAATGCCCCATATAAATTCCATTGGTGACTGTATAGTCCATAACCAGGGCGGGTTTATCAAAACCTCGTTTATGTACAACTAGTAAATAACATACCTACGAGATTTGTTCATGCTGCCGGCTAGTAAATAACAACCCGAAGACTTAGAGCTAAGCACCCCGTGCAATATATTTATACTGCTGGCATATAATGCCATATGTGATACATCTCCCTCGTATCTATAATTTTTGATTGTTCCATGCCAATATTCTACAACTTTCATATACTTTTGGCAACTTTTTATGTTATGTTTGGGAGTAACTTATTGATCCAGTGCCCAGTGTCAGTTCGTCTTTGTTGCATGTTTTATGTTTCATAGAATATCCATATCAAACGGAGTCCAAACGGGATAAAAACGGACAGAGAATATTTTTGGAATATTTGGAGAATTCTGGAAGAAAAATCCACACGAGGCAGGGGGCGCGCCTGCCCCCCTAGGCACGCCCCTAACCCACGTGGGCCACCCATAAGGCGGTTAATGCCCTTCTTCGGCCGCAAGAAAGCTAATTTTTGGTAAAAAAATCACGGCAAAGGTTTTGGTCCAATCGAAGTTATGAATCACCATATATATACGAAACGGTGAAAGGGCAGCACAACAGAGCGCAGAAACAGAGAGAGACAGAGAGACAGATCCAGTCTCAGATGGGCTCTCACCCCTCCCATGCCATGGAGGCCAAGGACCAAAGGGGAACCCTTCTCCCATCTAGGGAGGAGGTCAAGGAAGAAGAAGACGAAGGGCCCCCCTCTCCCCTTCTCTTCCGGTGGCGTCGGAACGCTGCCGTGGCCATCATCATCATCACCGCGATCTACTCCAACACCTCCACCATATTCACCAACATCTCCATCACCTTCCCCCCTCTATCTACAGCGGTCCACTCTCCCGCAACCCGCTGTACCCTCTACTTGAACATGGCGCTTTATGCTTCATATTATTATCCAATGATGTGTTGCCATCCTATGATGTCTGAGTAGATTTTCGTTGTCCTATCGGTGGTTGATGAATTGCTATGATTGATTTAATTTGCTTGTGGTTATGTTGCTGTCCTTTGGTTCCCATCATATGAGCACGCACGTGGATCACACCATAGGGTTAGTTGTATGTTGATAGGACTATGTATTGGAGGGCAAGAGTGACAGAAGCTTCAACCTAGCATAGAAATTGATGGATACAGGATTGAAGGGGGACCAATATATCTTAATGCTATGGTTGGGTTTTACCTTAATGAACGTTAGTAGTTGCGGATGCTTGCTAATAGTTCCAATCATAAGTGCATAGAATTCCAAGTCAGGGATGGCATGCTAGCAGTGGCCTCTCCCAAATAATACTTGCTATCGGTCTAGTAAAGTTGTCAATTGCTTAGGGGCAATTTCGCAACTCCTACCACCACTTTTCCACACTCGCTATATTTAGTTTATTGTGTCTTTACTCAAACATCCCCTATTTTTTTACGTAATCTTTATTATCTTGCAAACCTATCCAACAACACCTACAAAGTACTTCTAGTTTCATACTGTAACGCCCTCGATGCGGCTATATCTCCCATGTGTCGAAGCACGACTTAGAGGAATAACCGCATTGAAAGCAATGTCGCAAGTGAGGTAATCTTCACACAACCCATGTAATACATAAGGGAAAGAGATACATAGTTGGCTTACAATCACCACTTCTCACAATTACATAAATAAAGCATTACATCAACCAGATACAATCAGGTCCGACTACGGAACCAAAATAAAAGAAGACTACCCCAAAAGCTACACAGATCCCCGATCGACCCCAACTGGGCTCCACTACTGATCAACTAGACACGGAACAACATAACGAACACAATCTTCATCGAGCTCCTCCTTGAGCTTGGTTGTGTCATCTGCACGGTTCAACAGCACCTGCAAGCTGGTTTTGGAAGGATCTGTGAGTCACGGGGATTCAGCAATCTCACACCCTCGCGATCAAGACTATTTAAGCATATAGGTAGGGTAAAAGTATGAGGTGGAGCTGCAGCAAGCGACTATCATATATGGTGGCTAACATACGCAAAGGAGAGCGAGAAGAGAAGACAAAACCACGGTCGAAGAACTATGATCAAGAAGTGATCCTAGAACAACCTACGTCAAGCATTACTCCAACATCGTGTTCACTTCCCGGACTCCGTCGAGAAGAGACCATCACGGTTACACACGTGGTTGGTGTATTTTAATTAAGATCAACTTCAGGTTTTCTACAACCGGACATTAACAAATTCCCATCTGCCCATAACCGCGGGCACGGCTTTCGAAAGATCAAATCCCTGCAGGGGTGTCCCAACTTAGCCCATCACAAGCTCTCACGGTCAATGAAGGATATTCCTTCTCCCAAGACAATCCGATCAGGCTCGGCATCCCGGTTACAAGACATCCTCGACAATGGTAAAACAAGTCCAGCAAAGCCGCCTGAATGTGCCGACAAATCCCGATAGGAGCTGCACATATCTTGTTCTCAGGGCACACTCAGATTGTCCAAACTTCGGGTAGGCCAACCCAGAGTTGCCCCTGGTGGCCACCGGCGGCTGACAGGTTGGACCAACACTCAGAGGAGCACTGGCCCGGGGGGGGTTAAAATAATGATGACCCTCGGGAGTGAAAGGGCTAGGTGGCAAATGGTAAAACCAAGGTTGGACCTTGCTGGAGGAGTTTTATTCAAAGCGAACTGTCAAGAGGTTCCCATTATAACCCAACTGTGTAAGGAACGCCAAATCCGGGAACATAACACCGATATGACGGAAACTAGGGCGGCAAGAGTGGAACAAAACACAAGGCATAATGCCGAGCCTTCCACCCTTTACCAAGTATATAGATGCATTAATTAAATAAGAGATATTGTGATATCCCAACAATAATATCCATGTTCCAACAAGGACAAACTCCAATCTTCACCTGCAACTAACAACGCTATGAGGGGATGAGCAAAGCGGTAACATAGCCAAACAATAGTTTGATAGGACAAGGTGGGTTAGAGGCTTGGCTTAACAATATGGGAGGCATGATAAGCGAGTGGTAGGTATCGCAACATAGGCATAGCAAAAGAGCGAGCAACTAAGCAAGCAAAGATAGAAGTGATTTCGAGGGTATGGCCATCTTGCCTGAAATCCCGCAAGGAAGAAGAACGAGTCCATGAAGAAGACAAGCAGATGTAGTCGAACGGGTCCTCACAAACGTGACGTTAACGGAACCAACCCAAAGAATCAACACCGTAAAGAAGCACACAACATAGTAAACAACCAACAAATGAACATGGCATGACATGCGGGATGCAGTATGCGATGCATATGCATGATTTGGAAAGGAATGATAGAACCTGGCCTCAACTTGGAAATCCAAGAGTGCCACTGAAAAGGTGAGTTGATTTCGGTCGAAATCGATATAAAGATCACCGGAATCGGATGCAAGGTTTGGAAATGGCAAGCAAAACAAATATGGCACCGGTCTGCGATAATCAGCAAGTAGCCATCTAAATGCATCAAGATAAATATGCTACAGCACTCAAACATGGCAACAAAATACATGGCACGGATCCACTCCTTAAGCTTGACAAAATATGAACACTGATCTACGGCTAATTCACTCATTAACAGGTTCAAACAAACATGGCAAAAGTTCAAATCATAACAGGTTTCAGACTTAGTGAAATAACATGTCAGGAATTTATCATCAGGAAGCAAACTTTAGAGCATGAAAACTACATGCTACAGGAACATATCATGGCAAAGCAAGGCATGGCATGAAGCTACTCTAAGCATATAACAAAACTCCCTTAGTGACCATGAGCCAAAAGGGATCAGAAAATACAATTGCAAGCATGTGAACATGGCGAAAACATAAACAGATTCAAACTTAGTGAAAAACTGGAGCATGCAAAACAGATTAACAAGTAGGCATGTTTATGAACTCGATGCACTCACTACGAGGCATTGCATGACAAACTAAGCATACACCCATCAAGAAGACATGGCATAGAAGCTAGAAATGGCAAGAACAACATCATAGCATGCACGAATCAACAACAATAAGCTCGGCAAAATTGCTAAACATGTTAAAAATCTGCCAGGAACATTTTATAGCACAAGTAGAGCTCGATTGACTCAAGCTAGGGTGCTCCATAAATGCAAACAAGGACATGGATGGATAGAGCACCACAATATTAACAAAACATACTTACTGATCATGCTCAAAAGAGGCACGGATCACTAGGAAACAACATGAACATATGCCATAAAAATAATAACAGGGCAAGGACTTAGTGAAGTTCTAAGTCCCAGAAATCAGCATCAAAAATTACGCTACTTGGCATGCTTGTGATAGTCACCACAAATATCACAAAAAACATGGCATACACCCCTGTAAAGATGGCATGGCATGCTACAAAACACATGTAGAGCTCAGGATCATATCATGCACATATTAATCATGACAAAAATAACAAATGGCCATTTGCTGAAACAGATCTGCAACTTTCCTCACATAGCCCTCTTCGAACAGCATTTCGGGCATCAAGATGAGCTCAAATGAAAATGATGCAATGAGATGAAATGATGTACTCGTTGAGATGAACATTTTGATATGCTACACGCACGAATCGGAGCCACGGATGCAGAGTTGTGGCATGATGAACATGGGCACATGAATCTGGAAACTTCGGGGACATTGTGAAATATTACCTCCGCGAAAAGTCAACGCGGGATCGAGCGGAGCGGGACGGCGCGGTGCGGGACGGATCCGGCCGTTTGGTTGGCGGGATGGGTGGATCTCGTCCATCCCGACGAGATCTCGCCGGAGTTGGCCAGAGTTGCGCCGGAGACGGAGAAGGAGGCCGGAGATGAGGAGGAGGCCGGAGGAGGGAGCTGCTCGTGGCCGGAGGAGCTTGATTCGGCGGTGCGGCGGAGGATCTCGGCGAGGTCCGAACTCCGGTGAGATCCGGAGGACACGAATGGCGAGGCGGTTGGCGCCGGCGGAGTTCGTGGCGGCGGAGCGGCTTCAGGCAGCTGGGGTGAGCGACGGCAGAGTGAGAGCCCGGTGCGGCCCGGTTCGGCCCCGGGGCGGGCCGGATCTGGGCCCTGGGTGGCCGGCGCGGTGGTGGGAGGCAGCGTGGACAGGTGGCGCGCCGTGAGTGGCTCGGGGCAGCGGCGATGCTGAGGTGGCGGGCGCTGATTGGCTGGAGTGATGTGGAGGCTGGACGCGTCCGGCGGCAGAGTGGGAAGAAGCTAGGGTTTGGACTGCGCGAAAAATCGGGGAGAGCCACATATATATAGGTAGAGGGAGCTAGGAGAGTCCAAATGAAGTGCGGTTTTCGGCCACGCGATCATGATCGAACGACCGAGATGATGGAGGAGGTTTAGGTGGGTTTTGGGCCACTTTGGAGGGGTGTTGGGCTGCAACACACACGAGGCCTTTTCAGTCCCTCGGTTAACCGTTGGAGTATCAAACGAAGTCCAAATGGCACGAAACTTGACAGGCGGTCTACCGGTAGTAAACCAAGGCCGAATGACAAGTCTCGGTCCAATCCAAAAACGTCTAACACCTGCACACGAAAAGAGGTAGAAAGGGACACCGGGTGACATAGGAACGCCGGATTGCAAAACGGACAATGGGGAAAATGCTCGGATGCATGAGACGAACATGTATGCTAATGAAATGCACATGATGACATGATATGCAATGCATGACACGCAAGCAATGACAAGGCAACAACAGAGAATAACTGGAGGACACCTGGCACATCGGTCTCGGGGCGTTACAACACTCCACCACTACGAGAGGATCTCGTCCCGAGATCTAGAATGGCACCGGAGGAAAAACGGAAGAGAAAATAAGAGGTAAAACTAAGTTGCTTCTTTGACAAACAAGTGAGACCAAAGAACCTTGAAAAGGTTAAGCCATTTCGAGAAAACAATACAACGGAGATGACGAAGCTGAAAACACTCCGTTAGAAAAGAGGAACAAGGAAGAAGAACTTCGGCAGCACTCCGATTGAAAAGAAAAAGAATTGAATAAGAACTTGATAAGACGAGAAGATACTTGAATGAAAACACGACACTCCGGTTGGAAAAGGATTAGCAAAGGAAAGAATATGGTCTTGAAAAACCGAGATGAGGGGTGAAAAGAGCAACATCGCTAGACCTCCGGGAGAAAGAATAGAAGTTGGATCGTCGGAACAAAAGAACGGAGAAGAAAACAACATCTTCTACCTTAAATGAGCTTGCAAAAGCATCTTTAGGAGAAGGTTCGAACGGAGTTGTTGGAAAACCAACAACGAAAGGAGTAAACTTGTTGTGGTCTTATGGAAAACATCTCAAAACTATGAGTTGAAATTTTGCCACTGACGGAAACGAAAGATTGGATTGATATCAACAAGGAGACAAGAACTATTTCACCGCTAGGATAAAAGAAGAACTTGGGTCATTTATAAACACCATAAATAGCAACAATCCTTGGGGAAGGTTTTAGGTGAAACATGACACAAGATAACTCCAATGAAGAAAGTGATGGGTTTAAGTACCTCATTCTTGACAACATGTGAATCATGAAACATGAACTCAAATTATCAAGAATGACATAATACCACCTCCAATGATACGATAGAAAGAATTGCACTCCGGAATGCAAGATGAAGAATTCTTGAGCTCCTCTGAAAAGAATCATGATGAATGCTTCGAGAAGGAAATAAATCCTTGATGAACCATCATGTAGAACCTCCATGAAGAACTCCAGTAAACAAAGGAATGTTCAAACGAAAAGAAAGATGAGAAGAGTAAGGTTGAAGCCTTGCAATGATTAGATGAAGCTTTGCGACGAGATAAAGAGAAAACTTGGAACTCCGAAAAAGAAATATGAACAAATGGAAACAAGAATTTAATGAGCCTCCGGAATAGGGAATTGATTTCACTCGATGAAACAAAAATAAGAATTACATTATGCATATCCTTCACCAATTTAAATTGATGACAAACAACGGATTTGGCATACTACTTATTCTCGAGGAAAGGATTAAGATAGATATCACGCCAACTTGGGAAAATATTGAACGAACCACCGGTAGGATAGAAATAACAAATAAATTGATATGATAACCAAGGAAGATAATTCTTGAGCAAACCACCGTAAGAATTGGGAACGGTCAAAGGAAAGATATCGAAGCACTAGGAAGAATTAGCAAAAGAACGAAGATGTTTGAGAGAATTTAGATACAAGTGAAACGAATAGATCATGGAATGATTAGAGAATATTTGAATGATGCACCCGTAAGATTTGGAGAATGATAGCTGAAAGCTGAGAATGAATAATATTTGAAAAGATGGCCTTCGGAGGAAATAAATGGAAACAACTCATGAAATTCTCCGGGTGGGTGAAAAGAATTCTCATAATCAAAACCAATTATGAGAGGATGGCACGAAGCTAGAGCCATGACTCTTGAAGAGAAAGGAGCAAGATTTAGAGGAAAAATCTTCTTCGGTCTTCAAAATCCGAGAATGACGATGAGAAACACCACCATGAATTGTTGAGATACTCCGGAATAACGAATTTAAAGGTTGATCCAACGGTGATAAGAATTTGACAGATCTTGGAGAAAGGCATTAGACTGATGATAATTCATACTTATGTCAAACTTCGAAATGAAATTTGAGGATAGCTCCGGGAAAATAAGAAGAGTCAGGTAAGATCCTGGGAAAAGACCTGTGGGTTAGGGCCCACTCAAAAGATACACCGTTGAAACGATTGCTTGAAAACAGAGATTGCACCGGTTAAATAAAATGGCTTGAATGAGATAACAACCTCGAAATAGATTTGAACGGATCTTGAAGGAAAAGACGAGCCTTCTGAGACATCTTTAGCACTCCGGAATAATTGAATAGCGAGAAATGACTGAATATAAGGTGCACCGGCATGAGAAAACATTTGAAACAAGGACAAGAATATCATCAAACACCGAAAGCTTAAATTGAAACCACCGGAGAAGAAAAGAATGAAGAATGATAAACGAGTAGAGCATCTTCAGGAGAACCACCGGGTAAGAACGTTGATTGAAAAGAATGAAGAGGCTTCACATCAATATAAGGATACTTGATTAAGAAATCTGAGTCCTTGAAGAAAAAGGGTGGGAGGGAGGGACAACAAAGACAACTTGGGACGGATGAAACGAACACCGTTGAGAAGACTTGAGTTGATCTTGTGGATGTTGAAATGATTGGATCCACTTGAGGAGGAGCACGTCGGTTAAAAAGGATTGACATGACAATCTCGATTATCATGAAGGATTAGTATTCACATGAGAACACCGCTTAGGAAAGGTATGGAATCAACATTTGACTTCGAAGCAACTCGAATACCACACTCAAAACAAAACAAAGAATTGGCTTGCAGAATAAGCTGGAACAAACATATGATAGAGATTTCGTCCGAAGTTTTCGTGGTGGGGCCCACACGGGCTCGATCGTATAGCACCATCATGTACAAGGCAGTGCACATGACATACGAAGCGTCCCCGAGTCGGCATTGCCAAGGACTCTTTAAGACACAATGAGACCACTGTAAAACCAACCGTGAATAGGCGGACCACTAGACGTCGAACCCTAGTTTCGTATCATACATCTGTCGGAAAGATATCCTAAGAGCTACTTGAATTCCCACTTATAAACTCCCGAAAATTTCCGGTTATGCAATCAGGTGTTGGGATACAGGGGAAGCATAATATCTCACCCAAACTAACAAATCCTACATCCAGCTGTATCCATCCTTCAACACATAACCAACAAACCTTCGGAAATCGTTTACCTCAACCTTCGAAAAGCATCCGTTATACAAGTTATGGTGATACTCCCGAACTCCCGCCCCAGTACTGGGTGGCGTCGAGGTTATCTCACCAACAACTGCATAAAGAGATTTTCGATGTCGACGAATAAAAATCAGGTATTCCAGAACTGCAATGATAAAATTGTGACGACAACATCTCGGAGCTCAACTCCTCGGGACACTGCCACAACCCCTAAATGTCAGGAGGCACCAAGAACAATGTTCTTGTCACAAAACCATCGGAACGATTCCAAGATACCCGCGTGATCCTAAAAAGAATTTAGTGAAATTTGAGAAGAGAAGAGTCAAAACTCTATGTTAGGATGCCTCACCAGACCGACGAAGGGACTGAGGAGTAAAAAAGAAGTCCTACTTTCCTATATATATAATCCTAAATGACTCAAAACATTTTTTTCTAGACTCAACAACGCCAGTGATTCGGTCAAGCAGGGGGCTCCTAAGGTCGGGGAAGGCTCTGATACCAACTTGTAACGCCCTCGATGCGGCTATATCTCCCACGTGTCGAAGCACGACTTAGAGGCATAACCGCATTGAAAGCAATGTCGCAAGTGAGGTAATCTTCACACAACCCATGTAATACATAAGGGAAAGAGATACATAGTTGGCTTACAATCGCCACTTCTCACAATTACATGAATAAAGCATTACATCAACCAGATACAATCAAGGTCCGACTATGGAACAAAAATAAAAGAAGACTACCCCAAAAGCTACACAGATCCCCGATCGACCCCAACTGGGCTCCACTACTGATCAACTGGACACGGAACAACATAACGAACACAATCTTCATCGAGCTCCTCCTTGAGCTTGGTTGCATCATCTGCACGGTTCAACTGCACCTGCAAGCTGGTTTTGGAAGGATCTGTGAGTCACGGGGACTCAGCAATCTCACACCCTCGCGATCAAGACTATTTAAGCTTATAGGTAGGGTAAAAGTATGAGGTGGAGCTGCAGCAAGCAACTAGCATATATGGTGGCTAACATACACAAATGAGAGCGAGAAGAGAAGGTAACAACATGGGCGAACAACTATGATCGAGAAGTGATCCTAGAACAACCTACGTCAAGCATTACTCCAACACCGTGTTCACTTCCCGGACTCCGTCGAGAAGAGACCATCATGGTTACACACGCGGTTGGTGTATTTTAATTAAGATCAACTTCAGGTTTTCTACAACCAGACATTAACAAATTCCCATCTACCCATAACCGCGGGCACGGCTTTCGAAAGATCAAATCCCTGTAGGGGTGTCCCAACTTAGCCCATCACAAGCTCTCACGATCAACAAAGGATATTCCTTCTCCCAAGACAATCCGATCAGGCTCGGCATCCCGGTTACAAGACATCCTCGACAATGGTAAAACAAGTCCAGCAAAGCCGCCCGAATGTGCTGACAAATCCCGATAGGAGCTGCACATATCTCGTTCTCAGGGCACACTCAGATTGTCCAAACTTCCGGTAGGCCAACCCAGAGTTGCCCCTGGTGGCCACCGGCGGCTGACAGATTGGACCAATACTCAGAGGAGCATTGGCCCAGGGGGGTTAAAATAATGATGACCCTCGGGAGCGCGACTCCCAAGGGAAAAGAAAAGGCTAGGTGGCAAATGGTAAAACCAAGGTTGGACCTTGCTGGAGGAGTTTTATTCTAAGCGAACTGCCAAGGGGTTCCCATTATAACCAAATCGTGTAAGGAATGCAAAATCCGGGAACATAACACCAATATGACGGAAACTAGGGCGGCAAGAGTGGAACAAAACACCAGGCATAAGGCCGAGCCTTCCACCCTTTACCAAGTATATAGATGCATTAATTAAATAAGAGATATTGTGATATCCCAACAATAATATCCATGTTCCAACAAGGAACAAACTCCAATCTTCACCTGCAACTAACAACGCTATGAGGGGCTGAGCAAAGCGGTAACATAGCCAAACAACGGTCTGATAGGACAAGGTGGGTTAGAGGCTTGGCTTAACAATATGGGAGGCATGATAAGCGAGTGGTAGGTATCGCAACATAGGCATAGAAAAAGAGCGAGCAACTAAGCAAGCAAAGATAGAAGTGATTTCGAGGGTATGGTCATCTTGCCTGAAATCCCGCAAGGAAGAAGAACGAGCCCATGAAGAAGACAACCAGACGTAGTCGAATGGGTCCTCACAAACGTGATGTTAACGGAACCAACCCGAAGAAGCAACACCGGAAAGAAGCACACAACATAGTAAACAACCAACACATGAACATGGCATGACATGCGGGATGCGGTATGCGATGCATATGCATGATTTGGAAAGGAATGATAGAACCTGGCCTCAACTTGGAAATCCAAGAGTGCCACTGGAAAGGTGAGTTGATTTCGGTCGAAGTCGATATAAAGGTCATTGGAATCGGATGCACGGTTTGGAAATGGGAAGCAAAACAAATATGGCACCGGTCTGCGATAATCAGCAAGTAGCCATCTAAATGCATCAAGATAAATATGCTACAGCACTCAAACATGGCAACAAAATACATGGCAGGGATCCACTCCTGAAGCATGACAAAATATGAACACTGATCTACGGCTAATTCACTCATTAACAGGTTCAAACAAGCATGGCAAAAGTGCAAATCATAACAGGTTTCAGACTTAGTGAAATAACATGTCAGGAATTTATCATCAGGAAGCAAACTTTAGGGCATGAAAACTACATGCTACAAGAACATATCATGGCAAAGCAAGGCATGGCATGAAGCTACTCTAAGCATATAACAAAAGTCCCTTAGTAACCATGAGCCAAAAGGATCAGAAAATACAATTGCAAGCATGTGAACATGGTGAAAACATAAACAGATTCAGACTTAGTGAAAAACTGGAGCATGCAAAACAGATTAACAAGTAGGCATGTTTACGAGCTCGATGCACTCTCTACGAGGCATTGCATGACAAACTAAGCATACACCCATCAAGAAGACATGGCATAGAAGCTAGAAATGGCAAGAACAACATCATAGCATGCACGGATCAACAACAATAAGCTCGGCAAAATTGCTAAACATGTTAAAAATCTGTCAGGGACATTTTATAGCAAAAGTAGAGCTCGATTGACTCAAGCTAGGGTGCTACATAAATGCAAACAAGGACATGGATGGATAGAGCACCACAATATTAACAAAACATACTTACTGATCATGCTCAAAAGAGGCACGGATCACTAGGAAACAACATGAACATATGGCATAAAAATAATAACAGGGCAAGGACTTAGTGAAGTTCTAAGTCCCAGAAATCAGCATCAAAGATTACGCTACTTGGCATGCTTGTGCTAGTCACCACAAATATCATAAAAAAACATGGCATACACCCCTGTAAAGATGGCATGGCATGCTACAAAACACATGTAGAGCTCAGGATCATATCATGCACACATTAATCATGACAAAAATAACAAAAGGCCATTTGCTGAAACAGATCTGCAACTTTCCTCACATAGCCCTCTTCCAACAGCATTTCGGGCATCAAGATGATCTCAAATGAAAATGATGCAATGAGATGAAATGATGTACTCATCGAGACGAACATTTTGATATGCTACATGCACGAATCGGAGCAACGAATGTGGAGTTATGGCATGATGAACATGGGCACATGAATCTGGAAACTTCGGGGACTTTGTGAAATATTACCTCCGCGAAAAGTCAACGCGGGATCGAGTGGACCGGGACGGCGCGGTGCGGGACGGATCTGGCCGTTTGGTTGGCGGGATGGGTGGATCTCGTCCATCCTGACAAGATCTCACCGGAGTTGGCCGGAGTTGCGGCGGAGACGGAGAAGGAGGCCGGAGATGAGGAGGAGGCCGGAGGAGGGAGCTGCTCGTGGCCGGAGGAGCTTGATTCGGCGGTGCGGCGGAGGATCTCGGCGAGGTCCGAACTCCGGTGAGATCCGGAGGACACGAATGGCGAGGCGGCACAGGAGCTACCGGAGGAAGGCGGCGCAGTGCGGTGGCCATAGCGCAGGAGGCGGCGCGGCGAAGGCATGGCGGCGCCAGGTGGCACAGGCGGCGGGGACGCGGCTGGCCACCGGCGGACGGCTAGGGGCACCGGCGGAGTTCGTGGTGGCAGAGCGACTTCGGGTAGCCGGGGCGAGCGACGGCGGAGAGAGAGCCCGGTGCGGCCCGGTTCGGCCCCGGGGCGGGCCGGATTTGGGCCCCGGGTGGCCGGCGCAGTGGTGGGAGGCGGCGCGGACAGGTGGCGCGCCGTGAGTGGCTCGAGGCGCCGGCGATTCTGAGGTGGCGGGCGCTGATTGGCTGGAGTGATGTGGAGGCTGGACACGGCCGGCGGGCGCGGACATGTCCGGCGGCGGAGTGGGAAGAAGCTAGGGTTTGGACTGCGCGAAAAATCGGGGAGAGCCACATATATATAGGTAGAGGGAGCTAGGAGAGTCCAAATGAAGTGCGGTTTTCGGCCACGCGATCGTGATCGAATGACCGAGATGATGGACGAGGTTTAGGTGGGTTTTGGGCCACTTTGGAGGGGTGTTGGGCTGCAACACACACGAGGCCTTTTCGGTCCCTCGGTTAACCGTTGGAGTATCAAACGAAGTCCAAATGGCACGAAACTTGACAGGTGGTCTACCGGTAGTAAACCAAGGCCGCATGACAAGTCTAGGTCCAATCCGAAAACGTTTAACACCCGCACACGAAAAGAGGTAGAAAGGGACACCGGGTGACATAGGAGCGCCGGATTGCAAAACGGATAATGGGAAAAATGCTCGGATGCATGAGACGAACATGTATGCAAATGAAATGCACATGATGACATGATATGCAATGCATGACACGCAAGCAATGACAAGGCAACAACAGCGAATAACTGGAGGACACCTGGCACATCCGTCTTGGGGCGTTACACATACTTGTTCTAGGTAAAGCGAACATCAAGCGTATGTAGAGTTGTACCGGTGGTCGATAGAACTTGAGGGAATATTTGTTTTGCCTTTAGCTCCTCCTTGGGTTCGACACTCTTACTTATCAAAAACGGTTGCGATCCCCTATACTTGTGGGTTATCAAGACCTTTTTCTGGCGCCATTGCCCGGGAGCAATAGCGTGGGGTGAATATTCTCGTGTGTGCTTGTTTGCTTTATCACTAAGTAATTTTTATTTGATGTTCTTATTTGTTTTCTATCTTTAGTTATGGGTAGGAAACACAAAATACGAAAAAAATAGTTGTACCTACTAAACCAATGGTTGAAGAACCACTTAAAATCTATCACACTGCTGAAGCTTATTACTTGGATCATCTTCGATCCCTTTGTGCTCGTGCTGAAACCCCAACTAGCTTAGTTGAGGGCAAATCTTTAGATGAGCATTCTTGTTATGTGCAACACCGAATATCTGAAAAAGGGAAAATTTTACTGGGTCAAATTCATCGTTTCCAATGCTATGCTTGGAATTTATGCGAAATATATGATATTACTTGTTGTTCTGAAAACCCTAAGAAACACCTTCCCTATCAATGTGAGTTTAGTGATAATGGAATCGTATCTTCATATGCTAAGGGTGTTTATAGTTACTATGATGTTCAACAAATTGAAGAATTTGTTGCTTTTAAGGGTGCTTATGAAATTGCTTCTTTGATTGAAACGTATGATGCTACTCTTTACAAATCTGGAAAATTTGACATACTTCAATATTGCTATGATAATTATGCTTTGAATGCCCATGTTGAACCATATATTGAGGACTACCCTGCTGTCCAAGAAGAGACTAATATTTTGCAGGAGTCTATGGAAGAAGAAATTGATGAAACTGTGAGCTCATTGGATGAAAAAGATGATGAGGAGAGCGAAGAACAAAAGGAGGAAGGGCGGATTAGCTACCCGTGCCCACCTTCTAATGAGAGTAACCCTCCAACTCATACATTGTTTAATTTCCCTTCGTGCTTACCGAAGTATGATCGCTATGATGATTGTTATGATCCCATGGATTCTCTTGAAATATCCCTTTTTAATGATGCTTGCTATGCTTGTGGCCAAGATGCCAATATGAATTATGCTTATGGAGATGAACTTGCTATAGTTCCTTATGCTAAACATGAAATTGTTGCTATTGCACCCACACATGATAGTCCTATTATCTTTTTGAATTCTCCCGACTACACTATATCAGAGAAGTTTGCCCTTATTAAGGATTATATTGATGGGTTGCCTTTTACTGTTGCACATGATGATTTTGATGAGTATAATATGCATGTGCTTGCTGCTCCTACTTGCAATTATTATGAGAGAGGAACTATATCTCCACCTCTCTATGTTTCCAATATGATAAAATTGCAAGAAACTGCTTATGTTATGCATTGGCCTTTACTTTGTGTACATGAATTGTTCTTTTATGACATGCCAATGCATAGGAAGAGAGTTAGACTTCGTTGTTGCATGATATATGTTACTTTGTGCTCACTAAATTACAAATCATTGCTAATTAAAATTGTCTTTGATATACCTTGGGATCCGGGTGGATTCACTACTTGAGCACTATATGCCTAGCTTGATGGCTTTAAAGAAAGCGCTGCTAGGGAGACAACCCGGAAGTTTTAGAGAGTCATTTATTTCTGTTGAGTGCTTTCATATAGTTTAAAAAACAAAAATAAAGAGGGGAACCCAAAACTTTTTCAAAAAGGAAAGTGAAAGTGAGAAAGACAAGCATTGTTGAAGTGGGAGAGCTCCTTGAACTTTGTTCATGCTCACCGCAACTTTGTGAATCTTGATTACAGAAACTTTTCAACAAAAATAATTATCCCCTTGTACAATTCCATTGTATTATAAAAATAATGTGCCAAGGTTTGCCTTTAGGATATTTACATTTGCTTGATGGTTTGTACGATGCAGGACAGAAACTTTGGCTGTAGTGCGCCATTTTACATTTTTAGCTGGAATGTCAAATGGTTATGATTATTTTTGCAATGTCTTTCCATACAATTTTTTTATTTTTCTTAATTTTGTCAGAATTGTTCAAGAATCATAAGTATGGTGAATGTTCAAATTATTACAGACTGTTCTGTTTTAGACAGATTCTGTTTTTGATGCATAGTTTGCTTGTTTTGATGAAACTATCGATTTATATCAGTGGATTAAGCCATGAAAAAGTTATATTACAGTAGACACAATGAAAAAACAAAATATGAATTGGTTTTCAACAGTACTTAGAGTAGTGATTTGATTTATTATACTAACGGATCTTACCGAGTTTTCTGTTGAAGTTTTGTGTGGATGAAGTGTTCGATGATCGAGAAGGTCTCGATGTGAGAAGAACGAAGAGAGGCAAGAGCTCAAGCTTGGGGATGCCCAAGGCACCCCAAGTAAATATTCAAGGAGACTCAAGCGTCTAAGTTTGGGGATGCCCCGGAAGGCATCCCCTCTTTCTTCAACAAGTATCGGTATGTTTTCGGATTCATTTCGTTCATGCGATATGTGCAATCTTGGAGCGTATTTTGCATTTAGTTTTCACTTTTCTTTTATGCACCATGCTGGTATGAGGTAGTCCTTGGTTGACTTATAGAATCCTCTATGCACTTCACTTATATATTTTGAGTATGGCTTTATAGAATGCTTCATGTGCTTCACTTATATCATTTGAAGTTTGGATTGTCTGTTTCTCTTCACTTAGAAAACCGCCATTTGTAGAATGTTCTTTTGCTTCACTTAGATTTGTTAGAGCGTGGACATATCTTTTGTAGAAAGAATTAAACTCTCTTGCTTCACTTATATCTATTTAGAGAGATGACAGGAATTGGTCATTCACATGGTTAGTCATAAAAGCCTACATAAAACTTGTAGACCACTGAATATGATATGTTTGATTCCTTGCAATAGTTTTGTGATATAAAGATGGTGATATTAGAGTCATGCTAGTGGGTAGTTGTGGACTAGTAGAAATACTTGTGTTGAGGTTTGTGATTCCCGTAGCATGCACGTATGGTGAACCGTTATGTGATGAAGTCGGAGCATGATTTATTTATTGATTGTCTTCCTTATAAGTGGCGGTCAGGGACGAGCGATGGTCTTTTCCTACCAATCTATCCCCCTAGGAGCATGCGCGTAGTACTTTGTTTCGATAGCTAATAGACTTTTGCAATAAGTATGTGAGTTCTTTATGACTAATGTTGAGTCCATGGATTATACGCACTCTCACCCTTCCACCATTGCTAGCCTCTCTAGTATCGCGCAACTTTCGTCAGTACCTTAAACCCACCATATACCTTCCTCAAAACAGCCACCATACCTACCTTTCATGGGTATTGTCATGCAACTTCCATCATAATCATATAGATGACTTGAGAATTTATTGACATATTGCTTTGCATGATCGTAAGATAGCTAGCATGATGTTTTCATGGCTTGTCCGTTTTTTGATGTCATTGCTACGCTAGATCATTCCACATCCCGGTACACCACCGAAGGCATTCATATAGAGTCATATATTTGTTCTAGTATCGAGTTGTAATGTTGATTTGTAAGTAAATAAAAGTGTGATGATCATCATTATTAGAGCATTGCCCCAGTGAGGAAAGGATGATGGAGACTATGATTCCCCCACAAGTCGGGATGAGACTCCGGACTTTAAAAATAAATAAAAGAGGCCAAAGAAGCCCACCAAAAAAACAAAAAAATGAGAGAAAAAGAGAGAAGGGGCAATGTTACTATCCTTTTACCACACTTGTGCTTCAGAGTAGCACCATGTTCTTCATATAGAGAGACTCTTGAGTTATCACTTTCATATACTAGTGGGAATTTTCATTATAGAACTTGGCTTGTATATTCCGATGGTGGGCTTCCTCAAATGCCCGAGGTCTTCATGAGCAAGCAAGTTGGATGCACACCCACTTAGTTTTAATTTGAGCTTTCATACACTTATAGCTCTAGTGCATCCGTTGCATGGCAATCCCTACTCACTCACATTGATATCTATTGATGGGCATCTCCATAGCCCGTTGATACGCCTAGTTGATGTGAGACTATCTTCTCCTTTTTGTCTTCTCCACAACCACCATTCTATTCTACCTATAGTGCTATGTCCATCGCTTATTCTCATGTATTGCGTGAAAGTTGAAAAGGTTTGAGAACATCAAAAGTATGAAACAATTGCTTGGCTTGTCATCGGGGTTGTGCATGATGTGAATATTTTGTGTGGTGAAGATGGAGCATAGCCAAACTATATGATTTTGTAGGGATAACTTTCTTTGGCCATGTTATTTTGAAAAGACATGATTGCTTTATTAGTAGGCTTGAAGTATTATTGTTTTTATGTCAAATGATAGACTATTGCTTTGAATCACTCGTGTCTTAATATTCATGCCATGATTAGATATGTGATCAAGATTATGCTAGGTAGCATTCCACATCAAAAATTATCCTTTTTTGTCATTTACCTACTCGAGGACGAGCAGGAATAAAGCTTGGGGATACTGATACGTCTCCGTCATCTCTATAATTTTTGATTGTTCCATGCCAATACTCTACAACTTTCATATACTTTTGGCAACTTTTTATATTATTTTTGGGACTAACTTATTGATCCAGTGCCCAGTGCCAGTTTCTGTTTGTTGCATATTTTATGTTTCACAGAATATCCATATCAAACGGAATCCAAACGGGATAAAAACGGATGGAGAATCTTTTTGGAATATTTGGAGAATTCTGGAAGAAAAATCCACGCGAGACGGTGCCCGAGGTGGCCACGAGGCACGGGGGCGCGCATGCCCCCCCTGGGCACGCCCCTGACCCTCGTGGGCCACCCGTAAGGCGGTTGATGCCCTTCTTCAGCCACAAGAAGCTATTTTTTGGTAAAAAATCTTGGCGAAGGTTTCGGTCCAATCGGAGTTACTGATCTCCATATATATATGAAACAGTGAAAGGGCAGCACAACAGAACGCAGAAACAGAGAGAGACAGAGAGACAGATCCAATCTTGCAGGGGCTCTCGCCCCTCCCATGCAATGGAGGCCAAGGACCAGAGGGGAAACCCTTATCCCATCTTGGGAGGAGGTCAAGGAAGAAGAAGATGAAGGGCCCCCCTCTCCCCTTCTCTTCCGGTGGTGCCGGAACGCTGCCGTGGCCATCATCATCACCACGATCTACTCCAACACCTCCGCCATCTTCACCAACATCTCCATCACCTTCCCCCCTCTATCTATAGCAGTCCACTCTCCCACAACCCACTGTACCCTCTACTTGAACATGGTGCTTTATGCTTCATATTGTTATCCAATGATGTGTTGCCATCCTATGATGTCTGAGTAGATTTTTGTTGTCCTATCGGTGGTTGATGAATTGCTATGATTGATTTAATTTGCTTGTGGTTATGTTGCTATCCTTTGGTGCCCATCATATGAGCGCGCACGTGGATCACACCTAGCATTAGCCCCCAGCTGCCAAGTAAAATACTTTCATTGTTCTTGGGACTTCAAATAAGATGATCATAATGATTCCCATCTTTCTCATGTTGCAGGCTGAACTAAATATGAAGGAATCCCAAGTCAATGATCTGCGGCAAAATATTAAAACCCAGCAATCAGAGACTTCAAAGGCCAAATCAGAGCTGAAGACCGCAATGGAAAATGTTGAACAACTGAAAAATGACTTCAGCACTGAGAGAACTGTCTGGGAGACCAAGATAGCAGCTCTATAGAAAAGAGCACAAGACGCCGAAACTGCCCTTGAGCTGGTAACCGACGAGTTGTCCGGCTTAAAATATCAAATCAACAGCACGACAGCAGCCATCTTTGGTAAGTAATAATGTACTTCACTCTTTTATCATCAATATTTATCAACCATGGAACTGGCTTATAAATACACTTGCTAATGCAAATTCCAGAAGCTCCAAGCTAGGCGATGATATGCGCATAAAGTTGAAAGCTGTATATACCCTTGTGGAGTAGTTGTACACTGGTGCTCAACGGGCTATTTCTGCCACCTTGCATAAGAAGCAAGCACCTTCCCTCATCAAGGAAGTGCTGGAGAGGCTGTCTGTGCTACCACAAAGGGTAGAAGAATTGAAGCGATCAGCCACCAGAGCCGGTGCCGTTACTGCTTTGAGCCAGGGAAAGGCGTGGCAAGCTGAACTTGATCCGGAAGAGATAGCAACTGGCTGCCCCAGTTTAAAAGAGGATGGGTATCCCTTTAGCGCCGATGACTTCGCCAAAATAACAAGAGAGATGCGTCCTTGGGCAAGCAAATTGGCTGAGGAAACTGATATAGCCAAATATCATCCGTTTTATGATGCTAAAAATGCCAAAGTGAAGGCACCGATTCATGAGGCCATGGACCTTATCCCGCCAACACGTAAGCACACCTTCGCTCCTGACATTGACCCGTCAACCCTTATAGACGATGAAGCTGTTTTCAAAGCTTTGACTGGGATTGATTGGTCATCGCCTAACTTCCAGACAACGGAGGAAGAAGATGAGCCAATACGGGATGACCCGGAAGCCTCCACCCGCCAAGATCAGGAGTCTAGACCCATGAGCCGGTTTACCCGCCTTAGCATTTGGATGTCATGTGTCTCAAAACACTTATTCTTTTGGGCCAGATGACGCCTTGTAATAGGCTAGTTGAAAACAATGATCTGCCATGCCATCGTGCATGTTTATTTGCATAACACTTTTGAACCGCCGGTCTGATGTCGAAGATCTGCTACTTATGCTTATAATGTCATCAATCATGCAGACCATGTTTATCATATTCCCTACACACAAGCAGATAACATGTGCCCTGGCGGTTTTACCCAGGGCGGGTCACAATGCCCCATATAAATTCCACTGGTGACTATATAGTCCATAACCAGGGCGGGTTTATCAAAACCTCGTTTATGTACAACAAGTAAATAACATACTTGCGAGATTTGTTCATGCTGCCGGCTTATCATACCATACGCAGTAAGGGTAAACAACCCGAAGACTTAGAGCATAGCGCCCCATGCAATATATTTATACTGCTGGCTTATAATGCCATATGTGATACATCTCCGTCGTGTCTATAATTTCTGATGGTTCCATGCCAATATTCTGCAACTTTCATATACTTTTGGCAACTTTTTATATTATTTTTGGGACTAACTTATTGATCCAGTGCCCAGTGCTAGTTCCTGTTTGTTGCATGTTTTATGTTTCGTAGAATATCCATATCAAACGGAATCCAAACGGGATAAAAACGGACGGAGAATTTTTTTGGAATATTTGGAGATTTCGGAAGAAAAATCCACGCGAGACGGTTCCCGAGGTGGCTACGAGGCAGGGGCGCGCCTGCCCCCCTGGGCGCGCTCCTGACCCTCGTGGGCCACCCATAAGGCGGTTGATGCCCTTCTTCGGCCGCAAGAAAGCTAATTTTGGTAAAAAAATCACGACAAATGTTTCGGTCCAATCAGAGTTACGGATCTCCATATATATACGAAACTGTGAAAGGGGAGCACAACAGAACGCAGAAACAGAGAGAGACAGAGAGACAGATCCAATCTCGGAGGGGCTCTCGCCCCTTCCATGCCATGGAGGCCAAGGACCAGAGGGGAAACCCTTCTCCCATCTATGGAGGAGGTCAAGGAAGAAGAAGACGAAGGGGCCCCCTCTCCCCTTCTCCTCCGGTGGCGCCGGAACGCTGTCGTGGCCATCATCATCATCACTGCGATCTACTGCAACACCTCCGCCATATTCACCAACATCTCCATCACCTTCCCCCTCTATCTACAGCAGTCCACTCTCCCGCAACCCGCTGTACCCTCTACTTGAACATGGTGCTTTATGCTTCATATTATTATCCAATGATGTGTTGCCATCCTATGATGTCTGAGTATATTTTCGTTGTCCTATCGGTGGTTGATGAATTGCTATGATTGATTTAATTTTCTTGTGGTTATGTTGCTGTCCTTTGGTGCCCATCATATGAGCACGCGCATGGATCACACCATAGGGTTAGTTGTATGTTGATAGGACTATGTATTGGAGGGGAAGAGTGACAGAAGCTTCAACCTAGCATAGAAATTGATGCATACGGGATTGAAGGGGGACCAATATATCTTAATGCTATGGTTGGGTTTTACCTTAATGAACGTTAGTAGTTGCGGATGCTTGCTAATAGTTCCAATCATAAGTTCATAGAATTCCAAGTCAGGGATGACATGCTAGTAGTGGCCTCTCCCACATAATACTTGCTATCGGTCTAGTAAAGTAGTCAATTGCTTAGGGGCAATTTCGCAACTCCTACCACCACTTTTTCACACTCTCTATATTTACTTTATTGTGTCTTTACTTAAATAGACCCTACTTTTTATTTACGTAATCTTTATTATCTTGCAAACCTATCCAACAACACCTACAAAGTACTTCTAGTTTCATACTTGTTCTAGGTAAAGCGAACATCAAGCGTACGTAGAGTTGTATCTGTGGTCGATAGAACTTGGGGGAATATTTGTTTTGCCTTTAGCTCCTCGTTGGGTTCGACACTCTTACTTATCGAAAACTGTTGCGATCCCCTATACTTGTGGGTTATCAATATGCAACAATGGTTATATCCCAAAGACTTAGAGCACAGAACTCCCAACGCATAATCAAAGCATACTGGTGACTTATCGTCCAAAGCCAGGCCAAGTTATCAAAACTCCGGAGAGATTCAAATATGAATGATAAGGATCAAGGTGATATGGCCCGAATCAATTTTAAACCGTATATCAATGTGGTACAAAAGATGAACCTCAAAAATGTTCAAAGCAAATACAAATCAGAAAAACCAAGGCCTTCATAGGCTGCCAAGCCTCAATATCAAGTGCTATTCAAGGGCCGCACAACCACTGAGTTAACCCTTAATTCAAACCTGTAAGTCGGGCCTCACATGAACAATCACCGTTTTAACTTTGGCAAGTTCAGGGTCTTTGTAAGATTGGCTGTCAAGAGTACGGTGAGTCATTCCAGGATTACCTAGTCAGAGTGGCAGACTTATAAAGGCAGGATAACCCGGAGTTTTTGTGAATACACCTGGCGTCCAAGCCGATCAAAAGGGTAAACATGTAGCTATGTTCATTAAACAAGAAGCCCCCAAGTGATCTATTAACAAGCCATCAAGGCGGGTTACCTATGTTCGAACTGCTCATCATAGCAAGTTCTCTTTGGCAACCATTCAATGTGAGCAAAAAAATCCCCCAAGTTATTTGCAACAAGGCATACAAGACTAATCAAAGGGTAATCATAGCTATGCTCAGTGAGCAGGAAGCCCCCATGTGATCTTATGAATTGACAATAAAGACTTAGATTCTCAGAAATGAAACGATAAAGGCCCTGAATTAGCAGGGATGCCAACTTTATTATACTAATCGTAATATATACATTGGTAGAAGTATGTACATCACAAGAGCTTGTGGCTCAGGTGTAATAAGGCCGAAGATGAGCAATATTCCACGGCCGGCAGGTCTCCTCCTCCGACTTGTGTGAGTCCTTGTGGTCTCGAACATCGATAAGTTAGTATGACCCGTTGTTCAGATTCTTGCTAACCACAAAAGGCCCTTCCCAAGGTGGGGATAACTTGTGTATGTATGTTTGATCCTGGATGAGCCGGAGCACCAAATCACCTTCTTGAAAGGTCCAGGTTTTAACCCGGCGGCTATGACAACGACGCATATCTTGCTGGTAAATCACCGAACGAGCCTCCGCAAGGTCATGCTCCTCATCCAAAAGGTCAAAGAGCATCCTGACGTGCTTTAGCTTCAACATAAGCCGCCACACGGGGCAAGTCGTGATGGGTGTCACTAGGGAGAACCGCCTCTGCCCCATAAACCATGAAGAAAGGCGTGTAACCCGTGGATCTGTTGGGGGTACTATTGATACTCCATAGCACTGAGAGAAACTCCTCTACCCAACAACTCGGCGTCCTCTGCAAAGGGAACACAAACCGGGGCTTTATACCTCTCAAGATTTCTTGATTAGCTCTTTCAGCTTGACAATTGGACTGGGGGTGGGCCTCAGATGAAACATCAAGACGAATATGTTCACGCTGACAAAATTCTTTCATAGCACCTTTAGACAGGTTAGTGCCATTATTAGTGATGATGTTGTGAGGGTATCCAAAACAGAAAATCACCTTTTTGATGAATTGAACCGTCGTTGTTGCGTCACACTTGCCGAATGGCTCTACCTCAACCCACTTTGTAAACTTGTCAACCGCCACCAAGAGGTGAGTTTTTTGTCCTTGGATATTTTAAATGGTCCAACCATATCCATCCCCCAGGCTGCAAATGGCCAAGTAATTGGAATCATTCTCAATTCTTGAGCCGGCACATGAGCTCGTCTTGAAAATTTCTGACAACCATCACATTTGCTGACCAAATCCTCTGCATCCGCATGAGCCATCACCCAATAAAACCCATGACGAAAAGCCTTAGCCACGAGAGACTTAGAGCCGGCATGATGGCCACAATCTACTTCATGAATCTCTCGTAGAATCTCACGGCCCTCTTCAGGAGAAACACAATGTTGAAACGCCCCTGTGACACCGCATCGGTGCAACTCTCCATTGACAATAGTCATTGACTTAGACCACCGGGTTATCTGCCCGGCCAAAGTCTCATCTTCAGGTAGCTCACCCCGGGTCATATAAGCCAAATATGGAACTATCCAATCAGGAATAGCATGAAGAGCCACCACCAACTGTGCCTCCGGGTCAGGAATAGCAAGTTCTTCCTCCTTAGGAAATTTAACTGAAGGATTATGCAGAATATCAAGGAAAACATTAGGAGGTACTGGCTTACGCTGGGACCCTAGCCGGCTTAAAGCATCAGCCGCCTCATTTTTCTTGCGATCAGCATGTTCCATTTGATAACCTTTGAAATGACCAGCAATAACATCAACCTCTCGGCGATAAGCCACCATGAGTGGATCTTTGGAATCCCAAGTTCCTGAAACTTGCTAAGCTACCAAATCTGAGTCGCCAAAACACCTCACCCGGCTTAGATTCATCTCTTTAGCCATCCAAAGACCATGGAGCAAGGCTTCATACTCAGTTGCATTATTAGTACAAGGGAACATCAATCTTAAGACATCACAAAATTTATCACCTCGTTGGGAAGTCGGAATAACTCCAGCCCACGAGCCTTCCAATTGCCTAGATCCATCAAAGTGAATAGTCCAATATGTGCTATCCGGCTTCTCCTCAGGTATCTGCAACTCTGTCCAGTCATTGATGAAATCCACAAGCACTTGAGACTTGATAGCTGTCTGAGGCATATACTTCAAACCATGGGGTCCAGCTCAATGGCCCACTTGGCTACCCGACCTATGGCTTCTCTGTTTTGAATAATATCCCCTAAAGAAGCAGAACTAACCACAGTGATGGGATGACCAAGGAAATACTGTTTCAACTTACAGCTAGCCATGAACACACCATAAACCAGCTTCTGGCAATGTGGATAATGCAGCACATCGATGGTAGGTATTTCCCTCAGTGATGAAACCAAGGTTATCGAACCAGTAGGAGAACAAAGCAACACTACGTAAACAACAACTGCACACAAATAACAAATACTCGCAAGCCGACATGTTAAAGGGATTGTCAATCCCTTTCGGCTAACGGTGCCACAAATTGGCAAACGGACGTGAGAGAGTTGTAAATATTGATAGATTGAATGCCAAATAAAATAAAATGCAGCAAGGTATTTTTGTATTTTTGGTTTAATAGATCTAAAAATAAAAGGCAAATAAAATAGATCACAAAGGCAAATAATATGAGAAAGAGAACCCGGGGTCGTAGGTTTCACTAGTGACTTCTCTCGAGAAAAATAGCAAATGATGGGTAAACAAATTACTGTTGGGAAATTGATAGAACTTCAAATAATCATGACAATATCCAGGCAATGATCATAATATAGGCATCACGTCCAAGATTAGTAGACCAACTCCTGCCTGCATCTACTACTATTACTCCACACATCGACCGTTATCCAGCATGCATCTAGTGTATTAAGTTCATGGAGAAATGGAGTAATGCAATAAGAACGATCACATGATGTAGATAAGATCTGTTTATGTAGACATAGACCCCATTGTTTTATCCTTAATAGCAACGATACATACATGTCGGTTCCCTTCTGTCACTGGGATCAAGCACCGTAAGATCGAACCCACTACAAAGCACCTCTTCCCATTGCACGATAAATAGATCAAGTTGGCCAAACAAAACCCAAATATCCGAGAAGAAATACGAGGATATAAGCAATCATGCATATAAGAGATCAAAGAAACTCAAATAACTTTCTTGGATAAAAAGATAGATCTGATCATAAACTCAAATCATCCGATCCTAACAAACACACTGCAAAAAGAGATACATCATATGGATCTCCAAGAGACCATTGTATTGAGAATCAAACGAGAGAGAGGAAGCCATCTAGCTACTAACTACGGACCCGAAGGTCTACAAAGAACTACTCACGCATCATTGGAGAGGCACAAATGGAAGTGGTGAACCCCTCTGTGATGGTGTCTAGATTGGATCTGGTGGTTCTGGACTCTGCGGCGGCTGGAATTGATTTTCGTCGACTCCCCTAGGGTTTCTGGAATATTTGGGTATTTTAGAGCGAAGAGGCGGTCTGAGGGGCACCCGAGGTGGGCACAGCCCACCAGGGCGCGCCTGGGCCTCCTAGCGCGCCCTGGTAGATTATGCTCCCCTCAGAGCACCCCCCAAGCACTTCTCTAGTCCCTTGGATGTCTTCTGGTCCCAAAAAATCCACAAAACGTTTTGCTGCGTTTGGACTCCGTTTGATATTGATTAGCTGCGATGAAAAACATGCAAAAAACATCAACTAGCACTTGGCACTATGTCAATAGGTTAGTACCAAAAAATGATATAAAATGATTATAAAACATCCAAGAATGCTAATATAACAGCATGGAACAATCAAAAATTATAGATACGTTGGAGACGTATCACATAACCACTTGACTCAGCTAGGAATTGATCTTCTAGTTGAGAGTGTTATTGACAGAGTTCTTCAGTCACTGCCACCAAGCTACAAAGGCTTCATAATGAACTATAATATGCAAGGGATGACGAAAAAAATTCCCGAGCTCTTCGCGATGCTGAAATCGGCGAAGGTAAAATCAAGAAGGAGCATCATGTGTTGATGGTTAACAAGACCACTAGTTTCAAGAAAAAGGGCAAGCGAAAGAAAGGGAACTTCAAGAAGAATGGCAAGCAAGTTGCCGCTCCCGTGAAGAAGCCCAAAGCTAGACCCAAGCCTGAAACTGAGTGCTTCTATTGCAAAGGAAATGGTCACTGGAAGCGGAACTGCCCCAAATACTTGGCAGATAAGAAGGATGGCAAAGTGAACAAAGGTATATTTGATATACATGTTATTGATGTGTTCCTTACTAATGCTCGTAGTAGCGCCTGGGTATTTGATACCGGTTCGGTTGCTCATATTTGTAACTCAAAATAGGAGTTGTGTAATAAACGAAGATTGGCTAAGGGCGAGGTGACGATGGGCGTCGAGAATGGTTCCAATGTCGATGTGATCGCCGTCGGCATGCTACCTCTACATCTACCTTCGGGATTAGTTTTAGACCTCAATAATTGTTATTTGGTGCCAGCGTTGAGGATGAACATTATATCTAGATCTTGTTTATTGCGATACGGTTATTCTTTTAAGTTAGAGAATAATGGTTGTTCTATTTATATGAGTAACATCTTTTATGGTCATGCACCCTTAGTGAATGGTCTATTCTTGTTGAATCTTGATCGTAGTGATACACATATTCATAATATTGATGCCAAAAGATGCAAAGTTGATAATGATAGTGCAACATACTTGTGGCACTACCGTTTAGGTCATATTGGTGTAAAAGTGCGTGAAGAAACTCCATGCGGATGGATGTTTGGAATCACTTGATTATGAATCATTTGATACTTGTGAACCATGCCTCATGGGTAAGATGACTAAAACTCCGTTCTCCAAAACAATGGAGACAACTAATGACTTACTGGAAATAATACATACCGATGTATACGGTCCGATGAGTGTTGAGGCATGCGGCGGGTATCATTATTTTCTAACCTTCACAGATGATTTAAGTAGGTATGGGCATATCTACTTGATGAAACACAAGTATGAAACATTTGAAAAGTTCAAAGAATTTCATAGTAAAGTGGAGAATCATCATAATAAGAAAATAAAGTTTCCACAGTCTGATCGTGGAGGCGAATATTTGAGTTACAGGTTTGGCCTTCATTTAAAACAATGTGGAATTGTTTCACAACTCACGCCACCTGGAACACCACAGCGTAATGGTGTGTCCAAATGTCATAACCATACTTTATTAGATATGGTGTGTTCTATGATGTCTCTTACCGATTTGCCTTTATCATTTTGGGGTTATGCATTAGAGACAGCTGCATTCATGTTAAATAGGGCACCGTCTAAATCCGTTGAGACGACACCGTATGAACTTTGGTTTGGCAAGAAACCTATGCTCTTGTTTCTTAAAGTTTGGGGATGCGACACTGATGTCAAAAGGCTTCAGCCTGATAAGCTCGAACCCAAGTCGGAGAAGTACGTCTTCATAGGATACCCTAAAGAAACTATTGGGTACACCTTCTACCACAGATCTGAAGGCGAGATCTTTGTTGCTAAGAATGGTTCATTTCTAGAGAAGCAGTTTCTCTCGAAAGAAGTGAGTGGGAGGAAAGTAGAACTTGATGAGGTAATTGTACCTTCTCTCGAATTGGAAAGTAGCACATCAATGAAAACCATTCATGTGATGCCTACACCAAGTAGAGAGGAAGCTAATGATGATGATCATGAAACTTCGGATCAGGTTACTACTGAACTTCATAGGTCAACGAGAACACGTTCCGCACTAGAGTGGTACGGTAATCCTGTCCTGGAAGTCATGTTGTTAGACAATGGCAAACCTACAGAACTATGAAGAAGCTATGATGAGCCCAGATTCTGATAAATGGCTTGAGGCCATGCAACCTGACATAGAATCCATGTATGAGAACAAAGTATGGACTTTGGTGGACTTGCCCGATGATCGGCAAGCCATTGAGAATAAATGGATCTTCAAGAGGAAGACGGACGCTGATGGTAATATCACTTTCTACAAAGCTCAACTTGTCGCAAGAGGTTTTCGACAAGTTCAAGGGGTTGATTAAGATGAGACTTTCTCACCCGTAGCGATGCTTAAGTCGGTCTGAATCATGTTAGCAATTACGGCATTTTATGATTATGAAATTTGGCAAATGGACGTCAAAACTGCATTCCTTAATGGAATTCTTAAATAAGATATGTATATGATGCAACCAGAAGCTTTTGTCGATCCTGGAGGTGATAACGAAGTGTGCAAGCTCCAGTGATCCATCTATGGACTGGTGCAAGCATCTCGGAGTTGGAATATATGCTTTGATGAGGTGATCAAAGCATATGGTTTTATAAGACTTATGGTGAATCATGTATTTACAAGAAAGTGAGTGGGAGCTCTGTAGCATTTCTCATATTATATGTGGATGACATATTGCTGATTGGAAATGATATAGATTTTCTAGATAATATAAAAGGATACTTGAATAAGAAATTTTTTAAATGAAATACCTCGGTGAAGCTACTTACATATTGGGCATCAAAATCTATAGACATAGATCAAGATGCTTAATAGGACTTTCACAAAGCACATAACTTGACAAGTTTTGAAGATGTTCAAAATGGATCAGTCAAAGAAAGGGTTCTTGCCTATATTGCATGGTATGAAGTTGAGTAAGACTCAAAGACCGACCATGGCAAAAGATAGAGAGAGAATGAAAGTCATTCCCTATGCCTCAGCCATAGGTTCTATTATGTATGCCATGTCGTGTACCATATGTGTGCCTTGACATGAGTTTGGTAAGGGGGTACAATACTGATGCACGAGTGGATCACTGGACAGCGATCAAAATTATCCTTAGTTACCAAAGAGGACTAAGGTAATGTTTCTCGGTTATGGAGGTGATAAAGAGTTCATCGTAAAGGGTTACATCGATGCAAGCTTTGACACCGATCCGAATGACTCTGAGTCTCAATCTGGATACGTATTGAACGTGGGAGCAATTAGTTAGAGTAGCTACATGTAGAGCATTGTAGACATAGAAATTTGCAAAATACATATGGACCTGAATGTGGCAGACCCGTTGACTAAACTTCTCTCACAAGCAGAACATGATCACACCTTAGAACTCATTGGGTGTTAATCACATGACGATGTGAACTAGATTATTGACTCTAGTGCAAGTGTGAGACTGTTGGAAATATTCCTTAGAGGCAATAATAAAGTGGTTATTATTATATTTCCTTAATCATGATACATGTTTATTATTCATGCTAGAATTGTATTGGCCAGAAACTTGAATACATGTGTGGATACATAAACAAATTCTGTGTCCCTAGTGAGCCTCTCCTAGACTAGCTCGTTGATCAAAAGATGGTTAAGGTTTCCTAACCATATACATGTGTTGTGACTTGATAACAAGATCACATCATTAGGAGAATGATGTCATGGACAAGACCCATCTGTTTGCTTAGCATATGATCGTTCAGTTTATTGCTACTACTTTCTTAATGTCAAATACATATTCCTTCGACCATGAGATCATGTAACTCCCCAATATCGGAGGAATACCTTGTGTGCTATCAAACGTCACAACGTAACAAGGTGATCATAAATATGCTCTACAGGTATCTCCGAAGGTGTCTGTTGAGTTGCCGTGAATCAAGATTGGGATTTTTCACTCCCTGTGACAAAGAGGTATCTCCGGGCGCTCTCGGTAATACAGCATCACAAGAAGCTTGCAAGAAAAGTGACTTAGGAGTTAGTTACAAGATGATGTATTACGAAACGAGTAAAGAGACTTGTCGGTAATGAGATTGAACTAGGTATGGAGATACCGACGATCGAATCTCGGGCAAGTAACATACCTATGGACAAAGGGGACTATGTATGTTATCATAAAGGTTCGTCCAATAAAGATCTTTGTGGAATATGTAGGAAGCAATATGGGCATCCAGGTCCCGCTATTGGCTATTGACTGGAGAGATGTCTCGGCCATGACTACATGATTCCCGAACCCGCAGGGTCGCACGCTTAACGTCCGTTGGTGCTAGAGTAGTATTGGGATATTTGATGAGTGGTAACTGAATGTTGTTCGGAGTCCTAGATCAGATCCCGAACGTCACGAGGAGTCTCGAAATGGTCGGGAGGTAAAGATTTATATATGGAAAGTTGTTTTCAGGGTTCCAAAAAAGTTTCAGTTTTTTCGGTATTGATCAGGAAGCTTCCAGAAGGTTCCGGAAACTTCCAGAGGAGTCCGTAAGTCCACCAAGGGTTCCACCACGTCCCAAGGATCAGCATGGGCTGAGGGAGGCGCCCTGGCATTATTGGGCCAGGCGCACACAAGTTCCTCAAGGCCCATGCAGTTGGGAAAGGTGGAAAGTCCACTTTTTATGGAAGGGAAGGAGGAGGACTAGGATTCCACCTCCTCCCCCCTTGGCTGGGCCCTAGGGTTTGGAGGGGCTGTTCCCCACGCCCCTCCACCTATATATAGAGGGGAGTGGTGCCCCAAGAGGATAGACCAAGGCCTTGGCGCCACTCTCTCTCTCTCTCTCGTTACTCCGTAATTCCACTGCCTCGTCCGGCGACACTTAGCGAAGCATTGTCGGTGCTCCACCACCACCATCACCACCATGCCGTCGTGTTAGTTGTGATCACATCTAATTCTCCTCTCCCTCTTGCTGGATCAAGAAGGAGGAGACGTCATTGAGCCGCACGTGTGCTAAACTTGGAGGTGTTGTCCGTTCGGCACTAGATTGATTGGATCGTGATCGGGTCGCAAAGAGTACGACTACATCAACCGCGTTATATACGCTTTCGCTTAGATATCTACAAGGGTATGTAGATGCTCTCTCCCTCTCATAGCAATGCATCTCCATGGATAGATCTTGCGTGTGCATAGAAATTTTTTGTTTTCCATGCAACGTTCCCCAACACAAATACCATGTCCCTAGTGAGCCTCAACTAAACTAGCTCGTTGATCAAAGATGGTTAAGGTTTGCTAACCATAGACATGATTTGTCATTTGATAACAGGATCACATCATTAGGAGAATGATGTGATGGACAAGACCCATCCGTTAGCTTACCATATCGATTGTTCAAGTTTATTGCTATTGCTTACTTGATGACAAATACATATTCCTTCGACTATGAGATTATGCAACTCCTGGATACCGATGGAATACCTTGTGTGCTATCAAACGTCACAACGTAACTGGGTGATCATAAAGATGCTCTACAGGTATCTCCGAAGGTGTTTGTTCAGTTGGCATAGATCGAGATTCAGATTTGTCACTCCAAGTATCGGAGAGGTATCTCTGGGTCCTCTCGGTAATACACATCATAAGAAGCCTTGCAAGCAAAGTAACTAAGGAGTTTCGGACACTCCCGGGAAGTTAATGGGACATATGGGCCAAAGGGGGGAACACACCAGCCCATAAGGGGTTGGCGCACACCTCCTAGCCCGCAACCCTTGGGGAGAGAAGGAAAGGGGGGAATCGGCCTCCCCCTTCCTTTCCTCTCCCCCCTTTTCCTTTCCCCTTCTGCAATTATGGTAAAGGGGGCGCCACTAGGCAAGGACCCCAAGTAGGATTCGGCGTACTTGGGGTGCCTCCTTGGCTGCTC
>NC_041382.1:387716098-387725149 GCF_002162155.2 Triticum dicoccoides | reverse complement strand
ACACAGAACAACGATAATTGCTTAGTCGTGTGTGGCGCCCCCTCCACATTTACACCCTCAGTCATATTTTTGTAGTGCTTAGGCAAAGCCCTGCGGAGATAACTTCATCATCACCATCACCATCACCATCACCATGCCATCGTGCTGCCGAAACTCATCCACTACACAACCTTCTTCTTGTAGACGTTGTTGGGCCTCCAAGTGCAGAGGTTTGTAGGACAGTAGCAAATTTCCCTCAAGTGGATGACCTAAGGTTTATCAATCCATGGGAAGCGTAGGACGAAGATGGTCTCTCTCAAACAACCCTGCAACCAAATAACAAAGAGTCTCTTGTGTCCCCAACACACCCAATACAATGGTAAATTGTATAGGTGCACTAGTTCGGCGAAGAGATGGTGATACAAGTGCAATATGGATGGTAGATAAAGGTTTTTGTAATCTTCAAATATAAAAACAGCAAGGTAACTAATGATAAAAGTGAGCACAAACGGTATTGCAATGCTAGGAAACAAGGCCTAGGGTTCATACTTTCACTAGTGCAAGTTCTCTCAACAATAATAACATAATTGGATCATATAACTATCCTTCAACATGCAACAAAGAGTCACTCCAAAGTCACTAATAGCGGAGAACAAACGAAGAGATTATTGTAGGGTACGAAACCACCTCAAAGTTATTCTTTCTGATCGATCTATTCAAGAGTCTGTAGTAAAATAACATGAAGCTATTCTTTCCATTCAATCTATCATAGAGTTCGTACTAGAATAACACCTTAAGACACAAATCAACCAAAACCCTAATGTCACCTAGATACTCCAATGTCACCTCAAGTATCCGTGGGTATGATTATACGATATGCATCACACAATCTCAGATTCATCTATTCAACCAACACAAAGAACTTCAAAGAGTGCCCCAAAGTTTCTACCGGAGAGTCAAGACGAAAACGTGTGCCAACCCTATGCATAGGTTCACGAGGTCACGGAACTCGCAAGTTGATCACCAAAACATACATCAAGTGGATCACATGATATCCCATTGTCACCACAGATAAGCACATGCAAGACATACATCAAGTGTTCTCAAATCCTTAAAGACTCAATTCGATAAGATAACTTCGAAGGGAAAACTCAATTCATCACAAGAGAGTAGAGGGGGAGAAACATCATAAGATCCAAATATAATAGCAAAGCTCGTGATACATCAAGATTGTGCCGACTCAAGAACACGAGAGAGAGAGAGAGAGAGAGAGATCAAACACATAGCTACTGGTAGATACCTTAGCCCCGAGGGTGAACTACTCCCTCCTCGTCATGGAGAGCGCAGGGATGATAAAGATGGCCATCGGAGAGGGATTCCCCCCTCCGGCAGGGTGCCAGAACGGGTCTAGATTGGTTTTCGGTGGCAACGAAGGCTTCTGGCGGCGGAACTCCCGATCTAGGTTTTCTTTCTGGAAGTTTCTGTATATATAAGGGGTTTTGGCGTCGAGAACAAGTCAGGGGGGTCTCCGGGTTGTCTATGAAGCAGGGAGGCGTGCCCGGGGGGGTGGGCGTGCCCCCCCACCCTCGTGGGCAGCCCGGGACTCTTCTGGCCCAACTCTTTTACTCCATGGCCTTCTTCTGGTCCAAAAATAAGCTTCGTCAAATTTTAGGTCAATTGGACTCCGTTTGGTTTTCCTTTTCTACGATACTCAAAAACAAGGAAAAACATAAACTGACACTAAGCTCTAGGTTAATAGGTTATTCCCAAAAATTATATAAAATATCATATAAATGCATATAAAACATCCATGATGGATAATATAATAGCATGGAACAATCAAAAATTATAGATATGTTGGAGATGTATCAAGCATCCCCAAGCGTAATTCCTGCTCGTCCTCGAGTAGGTAAATGATAAAAACAGAATTTTTGATGTGGAATGCTACCTAACATATTTATCCATGTAATTCTCTTTATTGTGGCAGGAATATTTAGATCCATAAGAGTCAAAAGTTTAATATTGGCATAAAAATAATAATACTTCAAGCATACTAACCAAGCAATTATGTCTTCTCAAAATAACATGGCCAAAGAAAGTTTATCCCTACAAAATCATATAGTTTGGCTATGCTTCATTTTCATCACACAAAAATGCTCTCATCATGCACAACCCCGATCACAAGACAAGCAATTGTTTCATACTTCAGTAATCTCAAACTTTTTTCAACTTTCACGCAATACATGAGCGTGAGCCATGGACATAGCACTATGGGTGGAATAGAATATAATGATGGGGTTGTGTGGAGAAGACAAAGGAGAAGGTCTGACATTGACGCGGCTAATCAACGGGCTATGGAGATGCCCATCAATTAATATCAATGCAAGGAGTAGGGATTGCCATGCAATGGATACACTAGAGCTATAAATGCATGAAAGCTCAACAAAAGAAACTAAGTGGGTGTGCATCCAACTTGCTTGCTCACGAAGACCTAGGGCATTTGAGGAAGCCCGTTGTTGGAATATACAAGCCAAGTTCTATAATGAAAAATTCCCATTAGTATATGAAAGTGACAAAACAAGAGACTCTCTATCATAAAGATCATGGTGCTACTTTGAAGCACAAGTGTGGAAAAAAGGATAGTAGCATTGCCCCTTTTTATTTCTTTTTCTTTTTCTTTTTTTGGGCCTTCTCTCTATTTTTTGGCCTTTGTTTTTTTCATTTTTTTATTTGGGACAATGCTCTATTAATGATGATCATCACACTTCTATTTATCTACAACTCAATGATTACAACTCGATACTAGAACAAAGTATGACTCTATATGAATGCCTCCGGTGGTGTACCAGGATGGGCAATGAATCAAGAGTGACATGTATGAAAAAATATGAACGGTGGCTTTGCAACAAATACGATGTCAGCTACATGATCATGCAAGGTAATATGACAATGATGATGTGTGTCATGATAAACGGAACGGTGGAAAGTTGCATGACAATATATCTCAGAATGGCTATGGAAATGCCATAATAGATACGTATGGTGGCTTTTTTGAGGAAGATATAAGGAGGTTTATGTGTGACAGAGTGTATCATATCACGGGGTTTGGATGCACCAGCGAAGTTTGCACCAACTCTCATGGTGAGAAAGGGCAATGCATGCTACCGAAGAGGCTAGCAATGATGTAAGGGTGAGAGTGCGTATAATCCATGGACTCAACATTAGTCATAAAGAACTCACATACTTATTGCAGAAATCTACAAGTCATCAAAAACCAAGCATTACGCGCATGCTCCTAGGGGGGTAGATTGGTAGGAAAAGACCATCGCTCGTCCCCGACCGCCACTCATAACGAAGACAATCAAAGAACACCTAATGTTTCAAATTTGTCACACAACGGTTACCATACATGCATGCTACGGGACTTGCAAACCTCAACACAAGTATTTCTATATTTCAAAATTACTCAACTAGCACAACTCTAATATCACCATCTTTATATCTCGAAGCAATTATCAAGTATCAAACTTATCATAGTATTCAATGCACTCTATATGAAAGTTTTTATTATATCCCTCTTGGATGCCCATCATATTAGGACTAAATTCATAACCAAAGAAAATTACCATGTTGTTTAAGACTCTCAAAATAATATAAGTGAAGCATGAGAGTTCAACAATTTCTTCAAAATAAAACTACTGCCATGCTCTAAAAAGATATAAGTGAAGTACTAGAGCAAACGACAAACTACTCCAAAAGGTATAAGTGAAGATCAATGAGTAGTTGAATAATTATGCAACTATGTGAAGACTCTCTAACATTTAAGAATTTCAGATCTTGGTATTTTATTGAAACAGCAAGCAAAACTAAAGAAAATAAAATGATGCTCCAAGCAAAACACATATCATGTGGTGAATAAAAATATAGCTTCAAGTGAAGTTACCGATGAACGAAGATGAAAGAGGGGATGCCTTCCGGGGCATCCCCAAGCTTAGCCTCTTGGTTGTACTTGAATATTACCTTGGGGTGCCTTGGGCATCCCTAAGCTTAGGATCTTGCCACTCCTTGTTCCATAGTCCATCGAATATTTACCCAAAACTTGAAAACTTCACAACACAAAACTTAACAGAAAACTCGTAAGCTCTGTTAGTATAAGAAAACAAATCACCACTTAGGTACTGTTGTGAACTCATTATAAATTCATATTGGTGTAATATCTACTGTATTCCAACTTCTCTATGGTTCATACCCTCCGATAGTACTCATAGATTCATCAAAATAAGCAAACAACACATAGAAAACAGAATCTATCAAAAACAGAACAGTCTGTAGGAATCTGTAGGTTTAGAATACTTCTGTAACCCCAAAAATTCTGAAATAAATTCGTGGACCTGAGGAATTTGTCTGTTAATCATCTGCCAAAAGAATCAACCTAATCTCGCTCTCCAGTAAAAATGGCAGCTAATCTCGTTAGCGCAAAAGTTTCTGTTTTTACAGCAAGATCAAAAAGATTTCACCCAAGTCTTCCCAAAGGTTCTACTTGGCACAAACACTAATTAAAACATTAAACCACATCTAAATAGAGGCTAGATGAATTATTTATTACTAAACAGGAAAAAAAATAAAAATTGGGTTGCCTCCCAACAAGCGCTAACGTTTAACGCCCCTAGCTAGGCATGATGATTTCAATGATGCTCACATAAAAGATAAGAATTGAAACATAAAGAGAGCATCATGAAGAATATAACTAGAACATTTAAGCCTAACCAACTTCCTATGCATAGGGATTTTCTGAGCAAACAACTTATGGAAATCAACTTGGATAGGAAGGTAAAACAAGCAAATCTTCAAGATTTTCAACACATAGAGAGGAAACTTAATATTATTGCAATTCCTACAAGCATATGTTGCTCCCTCATAATAATTACATGTAGGATCATAAGCAAATTCAAAAATATAGCTATCAAAAAACACATTATTAACACGATCCACATGTATGCAAAGTTGACACTCTTCCAAAATAGTGGGATTAACATTAACTAAAGTCATGACCTCTCCAAACCCACTTTCATAATTATCACAATAAGATTCAACACCCTCCAAAATAGTGGGATCATTACTTCCTAAAGTTGACACTCTTACAAACCCACTTTCATCAATATAATCATCATAAATAGGAGGCATGCTATCATCAAAATAAATTTTCTCATCAAAACTTGGGGGACAAAAAATATCATCTTCATCAAACATAGCATCCCCAAGCTTGTGGCTTTGCATATCATTAGCATCATGGATATTCAAAGAATTCATAATGACAACATTGCAATCATGCTCATCATACAAATATTTAGTGCCAAACATTCTAATGCATTCTTCTTCTAACACTTTGGCACAATTATCGGAATCCTTATTTTCATGAAAGACATTAAAAATATGAAGCATATGAGGTATTCTCAATTCCATTTTTTTAGTTTTCTTTTATAAACTAGTCATAAAACAAGAAACATAAAGATTCGATTGCAAGATCTAAAGATATACCTTCAAGCGCTAACCTCCCCGGCAACGGCGCCAGAAAAGAACTTGATGTCTACTACACAACCTTATTCTTGTAGACGTTGTTGGGCCTCCAAGTGCAGAGGTTTGTAGGACAGTAGCAAATTTCCCTCAAGTGGATGACCTAAGGTTTAGCAATCCGTGGGGGCGTAGGATGAAGATGGTCTCTCTCAAACAACCCTGCAACCAAATAACAAAGAGTCTCTTGTGTCCCCAACACACCCAATACAATGGTAAATTGTATAGGTGCACTAGTTTGGTGAAGAGATGGTGATACAAGTGCAATATGAATGGTAGATAAAGGTTTTTGTAATCTGAAAAATATAAAAACAGCAAGGTAACTAATGATAAAAGTGAGCACAAATGGTATCGCAATGCTAGGAAACAAGGCCTAGGGTTCGTACTTTCACTAGTGCAAGTTCTCTCAACAATAATAACATAATTGGATCATATAACTATCCCTCAACATGCAAAAAAGAGTCACTCCAAAGTCACTAATAGCGGAGAACAAACGAAGAGATTATTGTAGGGTACGAAACCACCTCAAAGTTATTCTTTCTGATCAATCTATTCAAGAGTCCATAGTAAAATAACACGAAGCTATCCTTTTCGTTCAATCTATCATAGAGTTCGTACTAGAATAACACCTTAAGACACAAATCAACCAAAACCCTAATGTCACCTAGATACTCCAATGTCACCTCAAGTATCCGTGGGTATGATTATACGATATGCATCACACAATCTCACATTCATCTATTCAACCAACACAAAGAACTTCAAAGAGTGCCCCCAAGTTTCTACCGGAGAGTCAAGACGAAAATGTGTGCCAACCCTATGCATAAGTTCACGAGGTCACGGAACTCGCAAGTTGATCACCAAAACATACATCAAGTGGATCACGTGATATCCCATTATCACCACAGATAAGCACATGCAAGACATACATCAAGTGGTCTCAAATCCTTAAAGACTCAATCGGATAAGATAACTTCAAAGGGAAAACTCAATTCATCACAAGAGAGTAGAGGGGGAGAAACATCATAAGATCCAAATATAATAGCAAAGCTCGCAATACCTCAAGATCGTGCCGACTTAAGAACACGAGAGAGAGAGAGAGAGATCAAACACATAGCTACTGGTACATACCCTGAGCCCTGAGGGTGAACTACTCCCTCCTCGTCATGGAGAGCGCCGGGATGATGGAGATGGCCATCGGAGAGGGATTCCCCCCTCCGGCAGGGTGCCGGAACGGGTCTAGATTGGTTTTCGGTGGCTACAGAGGCTTGTGGCGGCGGAACTCCTAACCTAGGTTTCTTTCTGGAAGTTTCTGTATATATAAGGGGTTTTGGCGTCGAGAACAAGTCAGGGGGGTCTCTGGGCTGTCCACGAGGCAGGAGGCATGCCCAGGGGGGTGGGCGTGCCCCCCATCCTCGTGGGCAGCCCGAGACTCTCCTGGCCCAACTCTTTTACTCCATGGCCTTCTTCTAGTCCAAAAATAAGCTCCGTCAAGTTTCAGGTCAATTGGACTCCGTTTGGTTTTCCTTTTCTGAGATACTCAAAACAAGGAAAAAAACAAAAACTGGCACTAGGCTCTAGGCTAATAGGTTAGTCCCAAAAATTATATAAAATAGCATATAAATGCATATAAAACATCCAAGATGGATAATATAATAGCATGGAACAATCAAAAATTATAGATACGTTGGAGACGTATCAGCCATCTTGCTGGATCAAGAAGGCAAGGACGTCACCAAGTTGGACGTGTGCTGAACGCGGAGGTGTCGTATGTTCGGTACTACATTGGTTGGAGCGCGAAGAAGTTCGACTACATCAACCGCGTTAATAACCACTTATGCTTATGGTCTAAGGGGGTACATAGACACACTCTCCCCTCTCATTCCTATGCATCTCCTTGATAGATCTTGCGTGTGCATAGAATTTTTTTATTTTCCATGCAATGTTTCCCAACAATTTTCAATAAGGTAATTGAAATTGTCGGTAACAGGTAGTTTGATAGCAAGATAATTTGTAATGAGCAAGTAACGGTAATGGTAGTGAAAGTGCAGCAAGGTAGCCCCATCCTTTTTGTAGCAAAGGACATGCTGGAATGGTCTCTTATAATAATCAAGGCGTTCTTGAGGACACATGGGAATTTCATCTAGTCACTTTCATCATGTTGGTTTGATTCAAGTTTGCTACTTTGATAATTTGATATGTGGGTGGACCGCTGCTTGGATGATGTCCTTACTTGAAAAAGCCTCCTACTTATGATTAACCCCTCTCGCAAGCATCCACAACTATGAAAGAAGAATTAAGGTAAAATCTAACCATAGCATTAAACATGTGGATCCAAATCAGCCCCTTACGGAATAGCGCATAAACTACGGTTTAAGCTTCTGTCACTCTAGCAAGCCATCATCTAATAACTACTCCACAATGCATTCCCTTAGGCCCAAATATGGTGAAGTTTCATGTAGTCGACGTTCACATAACACCACTAAGGCAATCACAACATACATATCATCAAAATATCAAACAAATATCAAATTCACATGATTACTTGCAACATGACTTCTCCCGTGTCCTCAAGAACAAAAGTAACTACTCACAAAACATATTCATGCTCAAGATCACAGGGGTATTAAATATCATAATGGATCTGAACATATAATCTTCAACCAAATAAACCAACTAGCATCGACTACAAGATGTAATCAACACTACTGGTCACCCATAGGTACCAATATGATGTTCCGGTACCAAGATTGAACACAAGAGATGAACTAGGGTTTGAGATGAGATGGTGTTGTTGAAGATGTTGATGAAGATTGGCCTCCCAAAGATGAGAGGGTTGTTGGTGATGACGATGGCTTTGATTTCCCCCTCCGAGAGGGAAGTTGTAACACCCTGAGTATCATGCTACAGTAACCCCTGGAATTAATCTAATCTTTTTCTAAACAATGCATGATCATATTTGATCCTATCTCTTATCAAATTCCACTTGAATTCAAATTCAATTACTAAGTGAAATTCAAAATTTCACAAACATGAAATCTAAAATGTTCACAATGTGGCAAATAATAATTTGTTACCATTGGTGTTGAACCAACATTTTTATAAGGTGTTTAACTGCCCTCAACTAAATAAAATAGTGTCCTAATCTATAATTTAATTGCCTTTCTAATTTGTAAAAATACTAAACTATTTTATTTAAATGTTCAACTTGATATGGCAGTAGCCTAAATTATACTAATATTTTAGGTGTAAGTTTTTTAATTTGTAAAACTATTTTCCTTTTGGTTTTAAAATGAAAATAGAAAAGTTTTAAAAGAAAAGCAAAAGTAAAATAATAAATAGGGAGAGGCCCCCTGCCCCCCACTGGACCTTAGCCCACCCGAACGGCCCAGCCAGGCCAGCTCGTTTTCCCCCGGTCGTCTTCCCTGTTCATGCGACCGCGGGCGTGGTCGCCGCCCCACGCCGCAGCAGCGCTGGGATAAGGACGAGCCTCCCCTGCCT